>NC_034611.1:36229166-36237432 GCF_900095145.1 Mus pahari | reverse complement strand
CACCAGGGCCAAGAAGGGGGAGTGGTTGGGTAGAGGAGGGGGGGGGTTATAGGGGACTTTAGGGATAGCATTTAAAATGTAAATGAAGTAAATACCTAATAAAATTTGGAAAAAGAAACAAACAAGTATAGGTTAAAATAATAAAATGTTAAGACTTGAGCAGATTCTCTGGTGAGAATGTTAGCCTTTCTCATACCTTACAATTAAAAAAAAATACATTGAAATTCTCAAAGAATAAATAAAACTATGATGTATATAGGAAAAAAATTATTGATTTTGGTCAAGGCAAATTTTAACAAATTTTTGATTATCAATATATCACATACATGCCAAAACTTTGTCAGCATGAAAACATTATATTTTTAACAACCACATTATTTACTGTTACTTGGAATATGGGTCAGAGGGCTTTCAGTTGGTGTGAGTTCTTCTACTCCAATTTTGTACCTAATAGAAGGTAAATTACTCTTGATATCCTCTAACAGTTATCATCTGATGCTCCCATTTAAAGGATAACTGTTTTAGACTCAATTCTCCATCCACTTAAGCCACAATTATTTGCCTAAATGCTCAAGAGTTAATTGAATTTCTGCATCACACATAGCTTGTAGGCATCATCCTTAAAATTGTTACATGTTATTAGGTAGAATATTATCTAGCAATGCTTTCATTTTTAGAAATTATATTACTTAGTATTTTCATTAGTACTTTGATACTCCCATAAGATTAGGATTATACTCATAGTTCTGCTACCAAACAGCCTCCATTATCTAATAAAATAGCAAGCCAATCAACTTGCTCTCATGTTGAAAGACACCCGAGCTTACCAATTTTCCAAGAAGAACCATTTGTTTTAATGCTTAAGCTTGGACATTTCATATAGTCAACTGAAACCAATGTTTTGAGATCTATAATGAGACAACATATCATGGCTACTCACATAATCAATCACAAAGGAAAGGAAAGAACAGGTAGCCGAGTTCCAGTGTCCAGACCACATTGTTCTACTCAGGACTCACAGACCTCCAACTTCCCAATATAGCCACATAGACAGAAGAGCAAGCCTAAATACATGGTTATGGGGGCACATCCAAGTTCCACACCACAGAAACCAGCAAACACACTGTTCATTGAAGGGATTCTTTCCGGTTTTAAATGATAGTGATAGTGTGATGCAATCCAGTACTGAAGAATGAATTTGTAAAAGTACACCTTCTAAATATATCTTAACCTTCTTCAACCATTATGGTTGAAATATTTTGTTAACTTCCCTAATGAAATGGTTACTTCTGAGATTATTTTAGCAAAAGTCCAATTGTGATAGAACATTTTCTTACAGAAAACTGATGGCATGCAGTTGGGACAAAGTATGTTGGAGATGTTGGCAGTCAAACTGGGTAGAGGGGTTGAGATGGTTGTAACATACTGTGTACATGCATGAGATTCTCAAAGAGTAAACTAAAATGATAATTAAAACATTTTAAAGTTATGTGAGAAGTCACCATTATAATTTTAAAAATTGCTTCTTTAACATAATTAAATACCCATTAAAACCATTATTGTTTGTATATATTAAAATAAACTGTGCATTTTAAATGTTTAAATTTTTATAACTTCTTAAAAGCCATGATCATCATCAAGCTCAGGATTTTCTGGGACAGAAGTACAGTTGTTATTGATTTATTCTCTGTACTGCAAATAGGGAGACTCGAATTTTCAATTTAGCAGTGATAAGATATATTTGTTTGTATAAACTTTCCAAAGTCATTTAAACACATAATCAATCACATCACTATTTTATAATTGTGAGTTTCTGGGTAACAGACAGTAATATTTCCACATATTTTGGTCTTCTCTTAATTTATTCAAAATTTTTGAAGTTTTCCTATTTTATGTATTGTTTTCTTACAATGCATTTGTTATCACATTAATAGTATCCCTTCATTTCCTGGTTCCGTAATGTGTGCTGTAACCATTACTCTTATTTTTTATATAATAGCTTTTGCAACTAGGTGTATGTGTGATACATCAGCATAATAGAATATTGTTCAACAACACAAAGAGTGAAGCTTGGTCGTTTACAATGACACAGATACAGCTTAAGATAACCATATTAGGTAAAATGAGGAAGTAACAGAATATCAATACTGTGTGATCTTATCCCATCTGTAGAATTGAAAATAGTTGGAATCATTGAAATTGAGGCTGAATGGAGCTGGCAAGAAAGAGGGAATGGAGACATTGACCATGCTCTGGTATGCTGCAGCACAATAGAGGCGACAGACAGCAAGAACGTACTTCATAGTTCAGAAAGCTGGAATCAATAATTTGTAATGTTTTACCATGCCAAAAATAATAGTAAACATGGAGCCGATAATTATATATACTCTGTTTCAAACATTATATTATACAAACTGTATCTTAACATAACTATGTGTGATTTCCTTTTATTGATTTTTTTTTTTAAAAAAACAAGGTTTCGCGACGTAGACCTGGCTCTTTGGACCTCACTCTGTAGACACCCGGTTGGCCTCAAACTCAATATCTGCCTGTCTCACTTGGTACTTATTTCAAAAACTGATGCAATTTAAAAGGAAATATTTCAGTCCAATGGATTACTGAATTACATATCAAGAACTTCCAAAAAAATACTTAAACTTTTCTAGAACTTTAATAAATTTATTTCAATATACTACTTGATCCAGGAGTTCTTGCTAGCAATTACAAAGGGGATCAGGGGGTGTGGGTGGAATTGGGTGTTTTCAAGGGGAAAACCTGGGAGGGGGATAGCATTTGAAATGTAAATTAACAAAATAACCAATAAAGAAAGTAAAGATCCCTTAATAATTTACTATCAATTATTAAGAGTGCACTAAGACTCCATTAACATCATTAAATAATCTGAGAAACTATATTTTTAATTGATGCTACCAGAACAGCAAAATATTTATTTATTGAATTAAAGTATATCAAATATTTTCCTTCCCTTTATCTATTTTATAAAAGCAAACAATATCCTCTCAGGAACAAAAGGTATCCTTGATATAGCAAGTAAAGAACTTGCGAATAAATTGCCCAGAGAATATGCTCTGTATTCTCTCATAGGCAACAACTTTGAATTTGGTAATGACAATCAAATGGTGGACATAGTAAACTACTGGGCATGAAATGTCTCTAGCTAAGTCATTCTCTTCTACCTATTGCTGAAAGAAAATTATCTATGACCTTTTTGAGGTAATAGTTTTGGGTGTTTATTGGAGGAAGTCTATTATAGACTATACCAAGCACTCAGTAGTCACTTTGCTTTGACCCTTGGTATGATGGAATTGTTTTCAGTAGTATTCCAAGACCTGGTCAGGCGTGGACATGTCTATAAACATATCCATATGCAGTGGCAGACCTGACAACTTCTTGGTTGCTGGATTTTAGCTTTCCTTCTTTATAAAATATTTTATGAAAAATTTGACATAAACTCAATAATTTTTTACTTGATCTGAAATTCCATTTAATACTATTCACTGTTAAGGAAATGAAGCTGAAAATTTTGCTAAATTTGAACATAATAGTTGTATAATCTCATGTCCTACAGAGGTCCCAAGGACATGTGTAATTATTGTCTACATGCTTGTACCACTGGGCAAAATCTCCTCTACTGGGCGACACTGCTTCATAAAGCAAAGCAAAAACAAAGCAAAACAACAAAACACAACAACAATGAAAGCCATACCTTTCTCTTTTACTTGCCAGAACTGAATATTTTTGGATATCTCCACTAAATGTGGTGATTTTAAGATTGGTCCTTTTGTGTTTTACTAAATGTTTTAAAAAAATAAAATAAATATCTTTTTTGGGGTCCTGGGGTTCTGACACCTTCTGTGCAGTAGATTGTTGAGGTATGGTCTAGTCTGTCCCTTCATTTTTCTATCCATTTGAGAACAGCATGGCAGCAGTATTTACACTCCAGGGAGAAATATGGTCCTTAAGCAGCTGCTGGTTCTCCGTATTATTTAGCTCCCCAAAGTCAGTGGAAAATGTTTTCATCCTTTCATTCTTTAGTGTTTGTTTTTTTTTTTTAAGAAAAAAAAAAAAACAACCAAAATATTTTAAGAAAAATTAATAATGGATGGTGATTTGGGTGACAAAGAACATAGACTCTCAAGCTGATAAAGTCCAATATGGAAAAAAATGATTCTTTTTTTGGCATGGTGTCACCAAAATCCTCACACAGCACACTTGAGTAGAGTCCTTAAGGTGCATCTCTGTTACACAATGGTGGTGTTTTTTAGTCTAATGACATGCTATCACTTTGTTTGAAAACTGACACACAAGTGACTGTTTTTTTCTTGTTGTTTTCCATTTCCTCTGTTATGGTTTAAGGTAGATTGTGAGTCCTTGTAGTTTTTTTAATGACTGGTGTGTGTGTGTGTGCGTGTGTGTGTGTGTGTGTGTGTGTGTGTGTGTGTGTGTATGCACTCACTCCATAGTGGCACGGGGCACAGAGGGCAGAAGAGGACATTGGATCCCATGAAATTGGAGTTACAGGTAGTTGGTTACATGGAAGTATTTCTAATGCTGGAGACATTTCTCTAGCCCCCAAGTCATTTTACTTTTTTTTTGCTTTTTAATGCATTAAGGCTATTTATATAAATAAAAATAGTAAGAAAGTTAGATGCCACTGAATCCTTCCTGTACAGAACTTCTGGTGTGTTTTCCTATTTGAATGTCATTGTTTTCATTTAGGCATCATTCTTAAATTATCTATTAAATAGTTACATTTGAACTAGGCCTGAGCTGTGAAAAAATCTGTAAGAAAGGATAGACGTACAAGCAGAATAAGAAAATATGCAGTTGATTAGGGATACACACAGGACTTACACTACCTATGTCCTTCTATAGCTTCCATTCAAATATGTCTTTCCTAACCTTTTCCTTATTAATATGCCATGTTTCCCTTATTATTTTCTGTAACAACACTAGTGAGCTTTTAGAGCAAGTTTTTCCTATTATTAACTGAATTTGTAGTTCATATTTCTGGTGACAGGTAGTTCACATGGAATATGTACATATACACAGACATACATATATACACATTTTCTAATGTATTTATAAGTTTATATATATATATATATATATATTATAATGAAGTCAATAAATGTGTACTGAAATACTGAAATGTTGTATTTTGTAGAATATAATATCAGTCATGTTTCACCACGGGTGTATGTTTCCCAATATTTTCACTTTTATTATCTATTTGAAGTATTCATATTTTGCATTTGATTAATACCTCCCACCCCCAACTCCACCTACTACCACTGTTCTGTTCTATGACCAACACAATGTTGGCCCTCTATATTCTTTGAAGCAATAAAATTTGATTGGTACAGTGTCTATATTTGGTGCATGGCTATTTAATTGAGTGAATTAGACCTATGTGGGGCAATATACTTTTTAAAAATATTTTATTGGTTATATTATTTATTTACATTTCAAATATTATTCCCCTTCTCAGTTTCCCCTTCACAAACCCCCTAACCCAGACCCCTCTCTGCTTATATGAGTGTGCTCCCCCACCCACCCACTCAATCCCCCTTCACTTCCCTACTATTCCCCTATGCTAGGTCACCAAGCCTTCACAAGATCAAGGGCTTCCCTTCTCATTGATGCCAGATAAAGCCATCCTCTGTTACAAATGCAGCTGGAGCCATGGTTCCCTCTATGTGTATTCTGCTTGGTGGTTTAGTCCCTGGGATCTCTGGGGGATCTGGTTGGCTGATTTTGTTGTTCTTCCTATGGGGTTGCAAACCCCTTCAGCTCCTTCAGTCCTTTCCCAAACTCCTCTTTGGGGTCCCTGTGCTCAGTCTGGTTGTTGACCAGCAAGGTGCAAGCATCTATACCTGTATCAGAAAGGAAGGCTTTGTCAGAGCATCTCAGGAGACAGCTATATTAAGCTGCTGTCAGCAAGCATTTCTTGGCATCAGCAATAGTGACCGGATGTGGTGGCTGCATATTGAATGGATCCCCAGGTGGAAAAGTCTCTGGATGGCCTTTCCTTCAGTTTCAGCTCCACTCTTTGTCCCTATATTTCCTTTAGACAGGAGTAATTCTGGGTTAAAATTTTGAGAAGGGTGGGTTGCCCCCTCCCTCAACCAGGGACCATGCCTAATTTCTGGATATGGCCTCTACAGTTTCTCTTTGTTGGGTATTTCAGCTAGTGTCATCCCTGTTGTGTCCTGGGAGCCTCTTGCGTTCCTGTCACTTGAGACTTTCTGTTGGCTGTCACCTATTCCCCATTCGCCATTGCTCAACAACTCTGTTCAATTTCCTCACCCTCTCTACATCACCACTGTCTCCTCCCATACCTGATCCTGTCCCTTTTATACTCTCATCTCTTACCTTCCTCCCAAGCCACTCCCACAATCTACCTCCTGGGATTATTTTACTCCCCCTTCTAACTAGGACTGAAGAATCTAAACTTTTTGTTCTTTTTTCAATTTTTATTAGGTATTTATTTCATTTACATTTCAAATGCTATCCCCAAAGTAACCTATATCCTCCCCCCGCTGCTCCCTTGCCCACCCACTCCCCTTTCTTGGCCCTAGTGTTCCCATGTTCTGGGGCATATAACGTTTGCAAGACCAAGGGGCCTCTCTTTGCAATGATCGCTGACTAGGCCATCTTCTGCTACATATGCAGCTAGAGACACGAGCTCAGGGGGTACTGGTTAGTACACATTGTTGTTCTACCTATAGGGTTGCAGACCACTTCAGCTCCTTGGGTACTTTCTCTAGCTCCTATATTAGGGGCCCTGTGTTCTTTCTATCCAATAGCTGACTGTGAGCATCCACTTCTGTGTTTGCCTGGCACTGGCATAGCCTCACAAGAGGCCTCTATATCAGGGTCCTTTCAGCAAAATCTTGCTGGCATATGCAATTGTGTCTGCGTTTGGTGGCTGATTATGTGATGGACCATTTGGTGGGGCAGATTTTGGATGGTCCATCCTTTTGTCTCAGCTCAAAACTTTGTCTCTGTACACCCTACCATGGTAGTTCTGTTCCCAATTCTAAGAAGGGGCAAGTGTCCACATTTTGGTCTTCATTCTTCTTGAATTTCATGTGTTTTACAAATTGTATCTTGGGTATTCTAGGTTTCAAGGCTAATATCCACTTAGTAGTGAGTGCATATCATGTGTGATCTTTTGTGATTGTGTTATCTCACGTAGGATGATACCCTCCAGATCCATCCATTTGCTGAGGAACTTCATAAATTCATTGTTTTTAATAGCTGAGTAGTATTCCATTGTATAAATATACCACATTTTCTGTATCAGTTCCTCTGTTGAGGGACATCTGGGTTCTTTCCAGCTTCTAGCTATTATAAATAAGTCTGCTATGAACATAGTGGAGCACGTGTCCTTATAACCAGTTGGAACATCTTCTGTATATATCCCCAGGAGAGGTATTGCTGGATCCTCCAGTAGTACTATGTCCAATTATTTGAGGAACTGCCAGACTGATTCCCAGAGTGGTTTTACAAGCTTGCAATCCCAACAACAATGGAGGAGTGTTCCTATTTCTCTGCATCTTTGCCACCATCTGCTGTCACCTGAATTTTTGATCTTAGCCATTTTGACTGGTGTGAGATGGAATCTCAAGGTTGTTTTGATTTGCATTTCCCTAATAATTAAGGATGTTGAAATTTTTGAGGTGTTTCTCAGCCATTCAATATTCCCCAGTTGAGAATTCTTTGTTTAGTTCTGTGCCCCATTTTTAAATGGGTTTATTTTGGTTTTCTGGAGTCTGTCTTCTTGAGTTCTTTATATATATTATATATATATATAATTTTATATATATTTTATATATATATATATATATATATATATATATATATATATATATATATTGGATATTAGTCTCCTATCAGATTTAGGATTTGTAAAGATCCTTTCCCAATCAGTTGTGGCCTTTTTGTCTTATTGACAGTGTCTTTTGCCTTACAGAAGCTTTGCAATTTTATGAGATCCCATTTGTCATTTCTCGATCTTACAACACAAGCCATTGCAGTTCTATTCAGGAATTTTTCCCCTGGGCCCATATCTTTGAGGTTTTTCCGCGCTTTCTCCTCTATAACTTTCAGTGTCTCTGGTTTTATGCGGAGTTCCTTGATCCACTTAGCCTTGACCTTAGTACAAGAAGATAAGAATGAATCAATTCTCATTCTTCTACATGATAATCGCCAGTTGTGCCAGCACCATTTGTTGAAAATG
>NC_034611.1:36227073-36229155 GCF_900095145.1 Mus pahari | reverse complement strand
TTGTGGGCTCCTGTGAACCTGAGATTCTGGGTGTGTCTGAGTTCTTGGCAGTCAAGCTCCTCTGAGACACTGAAATACTAGTGTGACCCAGCTCCTGTTATCCTGGCTGGGATCCTGTTGTCCTAAGATCCGGGGCATGTTACAGTGTGGGGAAGTGGTGTCTTCTTTGAGGACCGTGGAGTTTTCTGGTCTGTTCAAAACCAAAGTAAACCAGAACTGATCAAAATGTATCTGAGCCTCTGTTCAGGAAAGGCTCTGGTGTCCTTGTTCCTGGTGTCACAGGCCCATCACTATTGGATTGGAGCAGATGTTGTGTTCCACTCACCAGTGATCCTAGGATTGTGTGCACAGTCCTCTAGGGACCGTGGGGGTGTCCGCTGACTCAGTCCCCTAGGTGATCTGGTGCTGGCACAGACCGGAATGTGCTTGTGCCCCTGGTCAGGCCAGTTCTCTGCTTCCCTAGTGCTGTCTCAGGTCCCGTGCATGAGTGGATTGATGCAGAAGTTGTGTTCCACTCACCAGAGATTCTAAGATCACTTGGGCAGTCCTCTAGGGACCGTGGAGATGTCCGCTGACTCTGTGCCCTAGGTGACCAGGTGCTGGAGCAGACCGGAAGGGACTTCTGCCAAGAATCTACACTTTGTGTTCCTTCTTCTTGAGCTTCATGTGGTTTGTAAGTTATATTGTGGGCATTCCAAGTTTTTGCCTAATATCCGCTTATTAGTGAGTACATACCATGTGTGTTATTTTGTGACTGAGTTACCTCACTCATGATATTTTCTAGTTTCATACATTTGCCTGCGATTTTCATGAAGTCATTGTTTTTAATAGCTGAGTAGTATCCCATTGTGTAAATGTACCACATTTTCTGTACCCATTCCTCTGTTGAAAAACATCTGGGTTCTTTCTAGCTTCTGGCTACTATAAATAAGTCTACTAAGAACATAGTAGAACATATGTCCTTGTTATATGTTGGAGCATCTTTTAGATATATGTTCAGGATTTGTATAGTTGGGTTCTCAGGAAGTACTATGTTCAATTTTCTAAGGAACTACCACACTGATTTCTAGAGTGGTTGTACCAATTTATAATCCTACCAGCAATGGAGGAGTGTTCCTCTTTCTTCACATCCTCACCAGCATCTGCTGTCACCTGAGGGTTTGACCTTAGACATCCTGAGCTGGAATCTCAGGATGGTTTTGATTTGCATTTCCCTGATGACTAAGGATGTTGAATATTTCTTTCAGTGCTTCTCGACTGTTTGAGTTTCTTCAGTTGAGAATTCTTCGTTTAGCTTGGTACTCCATTTTTAATAGAGGTATCTGGGTCTGAGGAGTCTAACTTCTTGAGGTCTTTGTATATATTGAATAGTAGCCTTCCATCAGATGTACTAAAGATCTTTTGGTAAAGATCTTTTCCTAAACTGTTGGTTGCCATTTTTTTCCTGATGACAGTGTCCTTTGCCTTACAGAAGCTTTTCTTTTTCTTTTCTATTATAAAAGCAAACATTGAATTGGGCCTGGCTTACAGTTTCAGAGTTTGAGTCCATTTTCGTCATAGCAGGAAGCATGTTAGGCGTGCAGGCAAACACAATGCTGAAAAGGGAGGTGAGAGTTCTGCATCTTGACCACATGCAGCGAGGAAGAGACTGTCTTACAGAAGCTTTTCAATTTTTATGAGATCCTAATTGTCTGACTCTACCTCTCTGGGTGACAATCAAAAACCTTTGAAAAAATCTCTTTCCAGGTGGCAGTTAATTATCAATAGATTCACCACCTGTGTCTATATGCTGGGGTTTTTCTATGGTACTACTCTGTGAGTTGTTATGTACAACCCTCCTGTCACATAAATTTAAAGTCTAATTAGATATTTGTCATTTCTTATAGTGACAATATTAAAACTCCTTTCTGGTAGCTATGTGAAGTACATACTAAATTATCATCAACTTTGGTCTCTTTGTGGTACAATAACAGTTCAGAACAGTTTGATTCCATGTGACAGTATCTTTTTCTTTTTTTAAAATTTTTTTATTATTATTTTCTTTATTTACATTTCAAATGCTATCCCGAAAGTTCCCTATAC
>NC_034611.1:36206027-36226398 GCF_900095145.1 Mus pahari | reverse complement strand
TACATCCATTTGCCCAAGAATTTCATAAATTCATTGTTTTTAATAGCTGAGTAGTACTCCATTGTGTAAATGTACCACAGTTTCTGTATCCATTCCTCTTTTGAGGGACATCTGGGTTCTTTTATTTTATTCATTTATATTTCAAATGCTATCTCCTTTCCTAGTTTCCTCTCTGAAAGTCCCCTATACACTCCACCCACCCTGCTCCCCAATCCACAAACTCCTACTTCCTGGCCCTGGCATTCCCCTGTTCTGGGGCATATAATATTCGCAAGACCAAGGACCTCTCCTCCCATTGATGGCTGATTAGGCCATCCTCTGCTACATATGCAACTAGAGACACAAGCTCTGTGGGATACTGGTTAGTTCAAATTGTTGTTCCTCATATATGATTGCAGACCCCTTTAGCTCTTTGGGTACTTTCTCTAGCTCCTTCATTAGGAACCCTGTGTTCCATCCAATAGATGACTGTGAGCATCCACTTCTGTATTTCCCAGGCACTGGCATAGCCTCTCAAAAGGTAGCTATATCAGGGCCCTGTCAGCAAAATTTTGCTGGCATATGCAATAGTGTCTGAGTTTGATGGCTGTTTATGGGAAGGATCCAGGGGTGGGGCAGTCTCTGGATGGTCCTTCCTTCCATCACAGCTAAAACTTTGTATCAGTAACTACTTCCATGGGTATTTTCTTCCCCATTATAAGAAGGAACAATGTATCCACACTTGGGTCTTCCTTCTTGAGTTTTACATGCTTTGCAAATTGTATCATGGGTATTCTAAGTTTCAGGGCTAATATCCACTTATCAGTGAGTACATATCATGTGAGTTCTTTTGATTGGGTTACCTCACTCACGATGATATCCTCCAGATCCATCCATTTGCCTAAGAATTTCATAAATTCATTCTTTTTAATATCTAATTAGTACTCCATTGTATAAATGTACCACATTTTCTGCATCCATTCCTCTGTTGAGAGGCATCTGGGTCCTTTCCAGCTTCTGGCTATTATAAATAAGGCTGTGAGGAACATAGTGGAGCATGTGTCCTTATTACAAGTTGGAACTTCTTCTGGGTACATGCCCAGGAGAGGTATAGCTCTGTGCTCCACTATTGCTTCCAATTCATCCTAAATACACAAAACCAGGTTCCCATTCAAATTTTATGTCTGCTTTTACTTTTCATAACTCATTAAGACCAATTCATTCTGTACATAGAAATTGGGAACATGGCCAACCCATCATAGGCTATGCCTTTGCAGAAAACTGACTCTTCCTATCCTACCCCACAGTTTGGCAACAGCTAACATCTCAGATTTGTGTGTGTCTTTTTAGATCCATGCTGAAATGTTGATTGCCTGTTCTTTTGCTTGTCTTATACAGGTAACTGCAAGTGCTGTGACTGAAAAGTTCGTGACTATAAAGGTTTTGCAATGCCCTGAAGACATGACTTTTTACAGTTCTTCTGACCTCTTGCTTTTACAATCCTCCTACCCATTCCTCTACAATGTTCTCTAAACCCTGGAATAGAAGGGCTGTGAATTAGATGATCCGTTTCGAGTGGAACATTCCATAATCACTTTTTCTATGCTTGTTGATCAGTTATAAACCTGCATTAGCCATAATCCACTGCAAAAAAAGAAATTTATTTGGCCAAAAGACCTTCCATGAAGTACAGACCACAGTCTTGTTGCTCCTGGTTGCCTAGCATGAAGGTAAGTCACTATCGCTGAAGATACTATACACTTTACACATAGGTCTTGGAAGAATTGAGCTGGTTTAAGCTCGAAGCCTACTTTCTGGGTAACAACTCTCATACTTATCAGAAGGTGCTCTGCAAACCGCAAAGGAAGAAAACCAATTAATATTCTGCCCATTTATGATGGCAATGAATCAAAATGATGGCAAGCACTTCAATATATCTCCCAAGTTGCAATACAGGCATTTGTATCTTGTGATTAGCCTATAACCCTATAAATAAACTTAATCCTAATGGTATAGCATATTTTCATATACCCACTGGCTATTTCTGGATCTTCTCTTGTGAAGAACCTGCTTAGTTATTACCCATTCTTCAGTTATGTTCTTTATTTACTTGTTAATTGGATCTTGAGTTTTCCCATTCCTGGTATTTTATATAACAACTCCCAACAAGATGTGTAGTTTGCAAATATTTTTTTTTTTCTTTTTGAGAATTTTTCTCTTTACTCTGCTAATTGTTATATACAGAAGCACTTTAGTTTGGCATAATCGTATTTGTCTCTATTTGCATTTGCTTTGAAGATTTGTATAAAAACTCCTTCCTTATTCCAATGTCCTACAGTATTTCCCACAGATCTTCTTTTAGTAGTTTTATATATTTAAATCTTTAATCTCATTGCTGTTGTTTTTATATAACTAGTGAGAAATAGGGACCCAATTTCATTTTGTACTTACAAACATTTAACTATTTAATTATAGTATCACCAAATGTAAATATTATGAAATTATTGGAAACTCTCTATTAATATACTGTACACCAAAGTCCATTTTATCCCATAAAAATTTTTGCTCTTCTCTGGTCTCCCACTGAACAGAAGACTGAAATGATTTCAAATGTGTTCCAAGAACCAAAGGGCAGGCAAAAGATTAGTGCTTTGAGCCAGAGATCTGATACATGAGTTCATTAGTTAAAATATTTTTAAGATACTTAAATAGAAATGTTTGCTTTTAAGAATGCTGTTTCAAAGTATTTCTAATCATTATTCATTGACAGATATTTATGCTTTCTGTTGGTATTGTATGTTTTAATCTGTCCTTCCTGACAGGAAAAGTATACTTATACTGTATTAATTAGAACGTATTTCTACTCAATCATGCTTCTAAGGAGAATGAACAAGAGACAAATAGTAAGCCCTGCATTTGTTCAAAATGGTTACTGGCTATGATAAATAGAATAAAACATTAATTTAACTATTTTATATAATATAGTCTAGAAGATTTGTAACACAACCACCAACAATACAACTGAACCACCTTTACAGATGTTGTTAATGTAATGTGAAGCTATATAATTTTTATTTTCTTCAAGTCAGGTAAAATATACAACATTAGAGTTTAGCTATACCCAATACGATCTACTTTTGAAGTCTTTTGTGGTTGTTTTTGTTTTAATTTGTCCTTTACTTTTAAAGAAGGACATGTACCTACAGCTATATGATAATGAGACTTTGCTGAGATAGGATAAACTTCTGATAGTTGATAGTTTGTGTATTTTTGTTACATTTGTTAAGTGATTTGGGGGGATGTGCATGCTGTAGTACACTGGTGAAAGTCAGTTGGTTCTGTCTTTTCACCATGCGAGTCCTGAGGATTGAACTCACATAGACTTTATATTAAGCACATTTACTTACTAGCATACTTCCTCAGCCTGATATATTATACTTTTATGGATATATAAAGGTGTAGTACATTATATGTGCCTATAAAATAATATTAGTTTTCTTAAGGATATCAGAAATTTTGGTGTATTTTGTCAAAATATATTTATATTTATGCTTATACATGTAATTTCTAATATTTAAAATAATTTTTACTAGAAGTTTATATAGTTTCTGTCCATGACCTTGAGAATATCACTGTAAAAAAGAAGCTAATTGGGAGACAAATGGGAAAATATTCCATTTTTTGATGAGCCTTTTCAAAATATTTCTTGGAACATTTTAATTTTTCTCATTTGCCAAAGGTTTAAGTAGTCTATCATAATTAGGACTTAAAATAGACTTTAGTAAGTGATGTTGGCCCTATAATACAATGTGCAGTTATAAAGAAGAAAATACACTTTTGCCAAAAGATTTTTTCAGAGTCTTTCTCTAAGAACTATTTCTCAATATAGGTATTTTATATTATGAAACAAACTGTCAATATTTTCGAATAAAATCTGCAGCGAGGTCCAGTACCCTGTTCTAATGTTATAGGCTTGTGACTCTTCCTGATAACTAACATACCTATTATTATGTTAAACATTTACAGAACATACTCCAAAACTTAATAACTGGAAAAACAATCTATACTATAGTGACTTGACAAATATGTATGGTTTAAACAGTAGTCCAAAGAACAATTGCAGTTCTTTGTGTTACTGGGACAGGACCCAGGGCCTCCCACATATTAGGCAAGTATTCTACCACTGAACCATATTACCTGCATAGCCTAATCATATTTTTTTCTCATGAATTGCTGCAAATAAATAAAAACTCATAAATGGAGTGTTGTAAACAACAGTAAGTCAAACTCTGTAGAGCACTAGAAACCTTATATTTAAGTTCTGACACCCTCTTTAAACAAAGAAGTCATGTACCATATACGAAATTAGGAACGAGTTTGCTGTAGCAGTAATATAAAACTGCCCTATGAGTACACTGATTATGAATATCAAATGAATAATAGAGGGTGTTATTCTATTAGTGGATATTAAGCAAAAAGAAATCTGTGATTGTCAAATAACTTTTAAATGTTAAAGAGAAAAGCAAGGACTTTGTTTCACAGTTGCTACTATTGGCACAAAAAGAAAAGTTCCTTCCTCAGCATAAAATTGTCAGCTCCTTCAACTTCTAAAAGTGTAAAGTCTTATTAATATTGCATATATAAAACACACAAAATTAAAAGTGGCCTGAAAACTTTATGTCTCCAGGACTAAGAAATAATAGGTACTTGCACACTGCAAAGTATGCAGTGCAATTTCTGTTAGCTGTTATCATTTCTTTCTATAATGTAACTGCTCTCACAATGACTGGAAGATTTATGCATATTTCCTGTGTCTAACATTTTTATTTTCCCCGATGTCTACATCTAAGATTATAAATACTTAGTTCATTGAATAGAAGGCTCCATGTGTGGCAACCCAAAGTATGCAGACACTGTTCTTTACACTCCTAATGAAAAAAATATTTAAAATATTCTTTGCCAAAGACTACTCATTTAATTAGAGCTTTGAGATATTCCTAGTAGCACTGACATGCAGTCACGCTGGCACTTTTCAAGGCTGTCCAGACGCAGTAGAGGCAGTGAAAACTGCCCCCCCTCCTCACCCTCCCAGCAGCCATTCCTCAGCACTATCCATGGGGAGAGCCAGTTAAAATCATAGTCACAAGAGAGAGTCATTTTCTGTGGCTTAAAATGTAAATGAAAGCCTAAAAGGTGGGTATTTTCTTAGTGGATGCCGCATTTAAAAATATGTTCAACATAATAGTCCAATTTAAAGGAAAATGCTATCATTGCAAATGTAAGATAGTAGTCTTTATTCCTAACTATACACTAATCTCCGCGAACACAAAGCAAAGTATTCTAAACTGCTAAACCTTAACACTGAAATGTCTTTATATTAAGTAAGCGTTCTCTTTCCTCCTTTAATTCTCCTACATGCTAAAGAGACTCCATAAAGAGCCGAGAATCCTTCAGGATTAAAACATGCCATGGGAAACAATTTGAATACATATATTTTGGTAAATACCTAGAATCAGAAAATTTAACTACCTCTCAATTTTTTTATCTTAAATCTATAAATAAAACAGCATCAAATCTATAAATAAAATCAGCATTTGGACTACAGCCCACAAAAGAGAGAAAGTTAGTCTCCCCACTACTTCCCCTTTTCATTACAAGGTCAGTAGATATAGATAGGAAGCTATTTTGGCTTTTTAGTTTCTTACTTGGTTGAGATGTATCAACAATTCACCATCGTGTTAGTGACTTCATTAAATTCCGGTTTGGAAGCTGATTTGAAAATCTGACCTCTGAAATACCGAAGGTGACAGGAGAGCAAACAAAGGGAATGGAGCAGACACACTGAGCAGATCTTAAATTATGCTTGCCTTCTGAGAGCTACCTCATGAGCCATTCGACACTTACAATTCAACTATTTAATCCAACTTTTAGCTTGAAAGTAGCCATCAGTTCCAAAGTGTTATGCCACACAGTGGCCAGCTCAGGAAGAAACACAGCCCTTACTCCTATAATAGACTCAATAGGAGCTCCCAGGTGGCCTCACTTCAAAGGCTCATCACTGGCCTCTGCTTCGGTCCAGCCCTTATAGCAATGATGCTCCCCTCCCTCAGGGCCCCTCAATTGCCTTTCACAGTATACTTTCACTTAAGAAACAAGATGAAGAGCATTAGAGGCAGGTTTTGATTAAAAGAAATTTAAAGGCAACCAACATCTTGAGAGGACCAGCTGCCTTTTGAAAGTGCCCATTAATGCAATTGCTAGGTAGTGGTGACTCTGCAGGGGAGACTTTTAAAAGCAACCTACTTGTGGGGTTGCATCCAACATTTAGCAACAAAGCTATATCCTTTCAATGCACTACCTTGCGGTAAAAGCATTTTATTCAGCATTTTGACCCTGGATATCTAATTTACAGTTCAGTTCAAATATGTTCAAATATGGCGATGCAGTTAGATAGGACAGTAACTGAAAAACAGTGATGGCCAACTTAGTCTTAAGGCATCTTCTGTACATCCAAGTGCACAAGTGCAGTTCATACAGACAGTAATGGTTGGCCTGCAATCCTGAGAATCCCAACTTTTGTTCACGACAGAAAAGATGTGAGTAGACTTTGCACAGTGCATCCGGACAGGAATATGAAATCACTGTGTCCCCTTGTGACATATTCAGCCATCTAATCTCAATCACGTTCGTAAATGGTGACAGCTGGGGGAGTTCTTTCTAACCCAGGAAATGGTTTTCAGTCATTGAGCATGTATTGAAATCACATGTCATGGTAAAAGAAGAAATGAAAAACATGCTGAACCTCAACTCCAGTTTTAATTTAGCTTGTTTAGAGTGTGCCTGAGCAGACAGAGCTAGTAATTTTTATGTGTACCAAGAAGACACATTGCTGGCTATAGTAGAGCTTACTCTTCTCAAAGTTTAATGTGTGTGTAAACACTTGGGATCTGAAAGGAAAAGTATCTCTTTAGGACCCCTAAGACCAAGATCGCAGCACAAATGAGATTTATTTACCAGAGAGACAGAAGGCAGAGAATTACAGACAATCACAGGGAAAACAAGATGAGGAAGAAAGGGATGGGAAGAAGGGAAAGGGGGCAGCCAAATAATCGACCACACCACAGTGGGTAGCTTTAAGGAAGGAATGTAATCTAACAGGATTTTTAGAGATTCGGAGGGAATTGAGGAGAAGGGCAAGGTCAGCCATGCCCTCCATGACTGAGCTGGCCAGAGTCCCTTCATTCGCACCTTTTTGTTATCCCTGGCTGAATGTTGGGGAAGTGTCCTCTTCTCTCCAAACTTCCTGCTGACAGTGAAACACAGTTCAGATTTGGTTGAGGGCAGAGAGAAGATCCAGGGATGGACAAGGTGGTCTAAAGTGAAGTGTTTGTGCATTGGTATGAGAAGGAATTTAAGATGGATGACTTTGGAGGAGGGGAGTTGAGCTTTGGATGGTGAGAGCTGGTAACTTCTTGAGATGAGGAAACTGAGGAATGAGACAGTAAAGGGAAGAACTACAAAAAAGAAAAAAAAAAGGTTATCAGTGAATATAGTGATCATTTAGTGAAGCAGGCAGGAGGAAAAAAGAGGGAAGGTGAATGCCTGGCTCTAAAGGTGGGAGCTGTGTATGAATCACTGGCGAAGAACAGTCTAAGTCTGGATTACTGAGTACCAAGACCCAGCTATGTGAAGGCTCAAAGGCCATGGAAGAGAGTGGACATCCAGGAGTATTGAGAAGTACCTTTAAGATTTAGGACTGAAAAGGAATGGTATGCTCAGGAATAATGGAGAGGACAGTCTAAGGGTTAGCTAACAGGTTCAGAGTGATAACAGCAGCATTAATGGATCATAGATCCTGAATAAGGTAGATGGTAGATAGGATTCTTATTTTTAGTAAGGGAATATTGGGGAGTGAGGAACTGAGATGCAGAGATGATAGATTTGAGGCCTAGGCAGAGGGCAGTTAAGGGTAAGGAGTTTGGGGGTTTGGAGAAAAAGGCAAAGTCTATGCTTGAGTATGATAGAGAGGAGTGTATGATGTGCACTGAAAGGAGAGGTTGCCTCCCACACAATGGGTTGATTGAGAAGTGGGCAGAGAGTAAAATGGATTTTGGTGAGGGAGGGACTTTACAAATGTAGGTTGAGAAGGAAGGAGAGGAATGCAGGAGTACCTTGGGAGATGTTGTCAGAGAAAAGGGTGAAGTTTATAGCAACTTTGAAGAAGACATCCTTTCTTGGTAAGAGCATGAGGAGGTGAAAGAAAACCTTGACAAATTAAGAGAGAAGTCTAGAGAGGTCCGGAGAGCTGGCTGTGTATTTTGACTATGGGTAAGGGAAAGGCTTGAGTGCTATCCGAACAGGAGCATTCTGAGAAGGAAAGAAATCAGAAACAACTTTTTATATACCTTTAATCTCTTTCTTGAGCCCACAAAGGACTTGCTAAAGCTTTCCTATCTTGAGACCTTAACACAGTTCCTTATATTGCAATAACAGACCTATATGTCTTAGACCCGCGTAACTGGTATCAGTCATTTTTCTTGACCTACCCAGCCTACATGCCTGTTCATCATCACCTTTAGAAACGCAAATCTTTGTTAGTGTGAAGTCTGTGAGCAAGGTAACCCTGTACGTATGAAGTAGACTGATCAGGCAGCTGGGTGTTCGTTGTTAAAGCTAGAGTTAGCCAGTAATGTCATTAGAGATCTGTGAAGGACACATTTGGGTGGGAAGCATAATTTAAACGAGTTTTATGTTCATGAAAATGACACAGTCTTACTTGGCCATTTGAGGCTTACATGGGTCATGGCAGAAGCGGGAAGTCTATAGTTGTCGGACAGGAACTGAACATCTTCACAAAGAGCAGTGAACCTTTGCTGTCAGACGCAGGTCTGAGGAAATGTTTCCTGTAAGGAAAGAACTTGGGAAAATGGACATATATGGTAAGAATACCTGATTTTAGGTAAACCTTGAAAAATATACACAAAAGGCCACACAAACCTATTTCTGTAATTATCCATGACTATAAGTATAGTGGTGAACACATTGAAGAACTGATTAATAATGAGGTAATTTCTATTTTTAAATTAACTGTAACAGTTATAATAAGCTAATACAGCTGTTGTGAGGTTAGAACTCACAGCTCCATCCCTGTTAAGTTTGAGCCACAAAGTTGGAGTTGACGATTTAACAAGAGATCTTTCAGCATGGAAATCAACTATGAACCATAAATGTAGTAAACTTTTGTCGTTACAGAATATTACAGTTCTTGTATGATCAGGTTTAAGCTGAAGGCTCTGTCAGGACAGACAAGGTTTAATAAGTTGGGAAAAGGTAAGGGCCTTGGTGGCGGGGGGGGGGGTAGGGAGGGAGGTGTCATATAAGAAGGGACATAAATTTGATTAAAAATGCAGAACTTGACTTCATGAAAAGAGGCGGGAGGAGGAGGTACCTGGAACAGTGTAACAGCAGAGGTAGCACAAAATTTTGTTGTAAGTCAGGAGGGCGGGGCACTATAGGGATTAAAGGAGGGGCCTTTTTGGAGTGATGGCAGAGGGGTGGAAGAGACAGGAGCAGAGGTGCAGCTAGAACAAGTTCCTAGAGCCATGGGAGGGGTTGAGAGGGTAGTCAGTTGCCCAGACTCAGGCCTAGGAGGAAAAAGGTCTCTATCCATGGGCCAAAGGAAGCTGTAGTTCCTGGAGGCACAGATGAAAAACTGATTGGGTTATTGTTAGGTAAGGAGTATTGGAGAGGCATTGATTCTGAAATCGGCTGGACTGGACCATGAAGAGTGGGCAAGACTTACGTGGGAGTACGTGTAACTGGGCAGCAGATGGCCTGGGAGAAGAAAGGTGGGCTATTGAGGCATTACCAGAGCTCAAGTTGGCTGAAAGGAAAGATGTTTGGGAGGGGCGGGAGGCATTCGACATCCGTGGGCAGCAGTGGCAGCAGCAGCTTGGGCCCGAGAAGTGTAGCCTGCAGCATGCTTGTCAAAGCTGTGGGCAAAAGCTGTGGGCTCAGGCTGGCTGCACAGCAGTGGAGGCTGCATGGAGTAGACAGGGCTGGCTGCACGGGCAGCATACTTGGCAAAATCTTGTGCCTGTGAACGAAGGAGCGGCTGTGGGAGTCAGGCACAGAATGCAGAGGTAGAACAGAAAGTGTAAGGAAACGTTCAGAGCTCTGACTAGAAGCAGACAGAGAAGCAGGCAGGACTGGCAGGGCTGAGAAGTGGGAGTGGGTAGCTAGAGGCATAGGAGATCTCAGACTGGGAATGCTCGGACCGGCGGAACCATGAGAGGTCAGGGGGTGGGAGGTGGATATCTCATTTCGGTCCTTGTGCCCATAGAATTGTAAATGCCATTTTGATTTATGTTTAGGGAGTATGCAGGCTATTTTTGAATGTTAGGGTCTATCACTTATTCTAAGTGTGTGTGTTTGAGATTTCAGTCAGGGTGGACAGAACAGATTTTCTTTGCTAATGGTTTCCTTGTGTCAGTGTCCAGGGTCTAGGATGTTCTCTGGTCTCAAACAGTAACCTCTAGGAGCGGGGNAGGAATTACTCAAATTACCAAGGAGAAGATAGTCTGAAGAGAAATCCATGCCCAGTCAGATGGAAGTTTTGGAGGATTAAGAATGGACACTGGATTCCAGCAGTGTGGCCACCAAAACTCAAAACTCGAAACTCAAAACTCAAAAAAAAAAAAAAAAGTTTCAACCAAGGTGACCTGAATTACTGAATTAAATGTGCCTATCAAGGAAGGTCATGATGGGGTACAGTCTCTCTAATCTGACAAGACAGGAAAGAGACTATTTGTCTTAGTCAGGTTTTCTATTCCTGCACAAACATCATGACCAAGAAGCAGTTGGGGAGGAAAGGGTTTATTCAGTTTATCCGGTCAGGACTGGAACTCAAGCAGGTCAGGAAACAGGAGCTGATGGAGAGGTCATGGAGGGATATTCTTTACTGGCTTGCTCAGCCTGCTCTCTTATAGAACCCAGGACTACCAGCCCAGAGATGGCACCACCCACAAGGGGCCCTCCCCCCTTGATCACTAATTGAGAAAATGTCCCACAGCTAGACCTGGTGGAGGCATTTCCCCAACTGAAACTCCTTTCTCTGTGATAACTCCAGCTGTGTCAAGTTGACACAAAACTAGCCAGTACTCTATTTAAGACAGTGGGGGAGGGAGACAACCGGTTAGCCACTGTTGAGTGGTGAGATTGGGCATAAGGTGGCACAAATCATTGGACTAGAGGTTAGGGGAATCATGAAGATCAAATCCAAGTCAGGTACCGTATGAAAGGGAAACTATCCAGGCAGAACCCCCAAGAGGAAGTTTTCAGCACAAAGGAGATGTATTTGCCCATGAGAACATAGGGCAGGGAGTTAGAGAAAAACACAGAAGAAAGGATGAGGGAGGAGAAGAGAACAAGGAGTGTTTATTCTGGAGGATGAAGGAGTTCCTCTGGATAGAGAATGAAACAGATATGATCTGTAGGCTAATGGCAGTTTATAAAGGTGAAATGAGAAAACCTGTATTAGGATGAAGTGTTCAATTTTGATTGGGCATGTTCATTAGCCCAAAGGGGTCTTTTGGTTGCTGGACTTCAATATCTAGATAGCTGACCCTTGATAGTTAGCCCCAAGAGGAGGAAGTGGCCAAGTAATCGAATAGAGAGACGTTGGTGGCAAGCTTGATGGATGAAACCTAAGAGTTTTTAGTAAGGCAGAGAGAGTCAGGGAGACATAAAAGGCCTGCTAGAGCCATGTACACCATGCTTTGTCCACAGTCCCTTCATAGACCACAAGAAAGATGACTCTGGTCCAGTCAGTCCTGGGGGGAAGCCTGAGGCTCTGCCTTTGGGACCAAGTCTTAACATGACTGTGAATAACTTGCTTCTTGGAGGAGAAGACAGCATATACCTTAGCTCAGATAGAATCCTTAAAATATTTGAGAGGCCCATCCTGTACTCTCACAGCCTCTACATAAACAGATAGCCACTTCTCTACCTGACTCAGCCTCTCCACATGTCACTTTTTCTCACTTGCAGGGCAAATTATAGGTCACTAAATCTTGCTTGTGATATAATCTATTGAAGACTGTGCTGGGACTTTAAAGTGTGTCACTAATAAAAAACTGCATACTGGGACACTTCAAAGGAGTAAACTGCTTACTGGATGCAACTGAAAAGGCTGTTCTGCATTGTTAATGGGCTATTGTGAAGATGCTCTATTCAGTGCCTGCAAGAATGGCAAGTGAGGCCTTTACTATGATTGGGCATATTCATGACATTTATTCAAGGAAAGGATAAGCTGAAAGAAGAAACCCAAAGAAAGAACGGGTTATGCATATTGGCAGCTCTCGGGTACTTCTGTATGCATAATAAAGGACTTTAACCTGAACTGATGTGTGCACACCCAAGGGGCCTGGAAGAAGCCAGGAGGCCAACTGATGCTGCAGTCCTGCTATGGAAATTTCAAGTTCTTGACACAGTGTCAAATGCATCTCAGAATTTTTCTCTCTGATAAAGCACAGCATTTAAATAGCAAGTCATCAATAGTTCTCTATTTGTTGTACTTCAAACCTGTGTTTCTGTGACACTGAGGTGTACTTTCTATTGAAAATTTGAGTTTCAATATTAACACAACATTTCTAAGATTTCTAGCTAAAATATTCCTGTTTCTTTTTCTTTTTTTTTTTTTTTTCTTCTGGTATGGGGACTTAATTGGAGCACCCATCTTGTATTCTGGAGTTGTAGCTTTCTTAATTAATGACAAAATATTTTTCAAAGCTCCAACAGTTCACTACTCCAGACAAGTGTGTCTCAGAATGAGAACTGAGGCAAAAGCTAGGGCTAGCTCATAAGCAATATTGTTAAAGCTTATGGCAAATGTTTAAAGTGCTATGCTTAGAGTATGTGGAGTTGTTTCATAGTTTGGGGAAGAGAAATGAAATAGTTATCTTTCAGAAGATGAATTCTGTGGTGCAATATGAAGAACAGGCTATGGGAAAGGAAACTAGGAAAGTATGGATGATGTCAAGAAAATGACTAGATGATGAGTCAAAAGCATTGGAGGATACATGATACAAAGGCCCTGGCTGGTGGATGCTGGCAGTTCAAAGTAGAGCTCCCTTTATCAGGATGTGTTTGCTATGTTTCCCTTGTGTCTGAACCTACTCCTCTGACTTTTTTAAATATCAGAATAATTATATCAACAAATATCCAATTTCCTGAATGATAAGACCTTTGTGAAATGCATTTTAGGAAGAACATTGTTCAACTTTATTACGTGGTTGTATTCAAAGAATTGTAGAGATTCTGATAAGAGCAAGCATTAGTAAGTATAAGATAAGTCTATATTCTCATCGCCTGATTTCAGAGATAAAGTTTGTGGTGTTTGGAAATAAGAGTGAAAAAAACTTGACAGAAACTCAATTTTTTTTTCAATGCCAAAGTTTCCATGTGTTAACAGATTTAACTAGTTAAAGTACTTGGGAATGGAAATACACTCAAAAGAGACAAATTAGGTGTTTTACTTTTCCCCCTTAAAATACTTTTGTTAAGTGGACAAAGTATCTTTCAATTAATACACTTTGGGAATAATAAGGGTGCTTTAAATACAAAACATGCAAATTAAATAAAAATGCCCATAATTTCAAAACTTGTTGACAACTTAGTACTGACAGGTATTTAATATAAACTTTAGTCTTGTGAAAAAACGTTTCAAAAAACAATACACACTTCAACCAGGAAATAGCTCAGCAGAAAAGGTATTTGCCACACAGGCCAGAAGACCAGAGTTCAAATCCTCATGATGCATGTAAAAACTAGACACAGTAGTAGGTATGCTTCTGCAAATTTAACCCTTTTATGGCAAGATGGGAAGTAGTGGCAGAAGAATCCACCAAAATCTTGTAGACCCACTTGCCTAGTATACACAGTACTTAAACAATAAGAGAGACCCTTCCTCAAATGAGGTAGAAAGGGAAGACCAACATAGGTTACCCTAGGACAATATGCATAGTATGGAATGCGTGTACCTTTATACATAAATGTGTACACATATACACGTAAGGGAATTTGCACCTATGTTAAAAAGTCTTCACACCAAGGCAGGTGGATTTCTGAGTTCAAGGCCAGCCTGGTCTGCAAAGTGAGTTCCAGGACAGCCAGGGCTACACAGAGAAACCCTGTCTCAAAAAACAAAACCAAAAACAAAAAGTCTTCAGACTGATAAAATTCATAGCCCTTCCATGACTGTGGAAAGAAAGAATGCAGCAAATCTTATCCTGAGCTCATCTCTAGTTGACTTAGTGGTCATTTCTCACCCACCCCGCTATCTTGCCTTATACCCTTTCAACTATTAGATACAATTCTGTGAAGTTACTTTAGTCAAAAACTATCCTCTACAAACCCCAAAGTTGAGAATATTCTTTCTTTCTTTCTTAGTTGAGAATTTCATACATGTATAGAAGATTCTATGGTCATATCCAATCTTTATTTTTCCTCACATAATTCTTGATAGGCCCTCACAATGACAATAAGTCATCTTCGCAACTACATGTTTGTATGTGTATTATATATGTATGTATGTATTGACGTAGAATATTTCAGTATCCATATAGCATTGCACATATCTTCATGGGTGGAGAGCCATCTACCAGAGCATAGGAAACCTATTAGTGGTCATAAATCCAGGAAACCCTGGCTATTCCTCCTGAAAACATCATCAGCTTCCCTATACATTAACTGTATTGATTTTGTACAGATATTATGCAGGTGATCAGTAGTGTGTCACATCATGAAGACAGCAATTCACATCATTCCTCCATATTCTCCAGCTCTTCCTTTCTTTCCAGAACCACTTCCTCTATGTTCCACAAGCCTTGTGTGGAAGCATTATATATATATATATATATATATATATATATATATATATATATATATATATATATCCCACTTAAAGTGAACTACTTGCAGTCACTTATCCTTAGCACTTTGACTTATCATGCATCTCAGTATTGTATCTCAGCCTGAGGTACCTTGAAAAAGAATCTTCTTTGACCAAGATTGAAAGCTGTACAGGTCTATGTGCATAAGCATAACTACTAAGAAGTCAATTTGACATGGCTGTAGAGGAGAACAACAATAGAAGATTTTATTCTAAGACATATGACACTCTCAATGTTAGAATATCAAGCATGAAATTCCCTCCTGTCCAGCAGGTCTCAAATCCACTTAATAAGTAGTTACCCCATCACAGGTTACCTTTATTGCACCAGTGGACACAACTAACCTGGAAAGCCAGTATTTTAGTGTCAAGGCTCCACAATCCTCTAGAAGACCATTAATGTATTTTCTTATTCATCAGCTGTTGCACAGGACTTTTTGCATAATGCAAGAAAGCCAGAAAGGAGGAAGTTCCCTAGTCAGTTTGAAACTGATTTCTCCCTGTCTTGCAACCAAGGTGAAACTGAATGCTGTCTTCAGCAAGAGAGTCTTAACATGTACTTATGATGCCCAGCCAAAGGCAACGGAAATAGCCTGTGTTGTTTGGGGCATGTTGCTGGGTTTAAGGTGCACTGGAGGTAACCTGTGCCTGACACTATGATTTTCAAATAATAGCCCATGTCTTCTTGAGCAACATTGTTCACTCAACAGTGAGACTAATATCAGAGATATTAGTTTTCACTTTAACAATATACACAATGCTATAGCTTACTGTAACCAGCTTACACACTGTATAGTTGATAAATGCCATGATCCATGACTGTCTATAGTTATCTATAAAAGTTTGTTATCCAAGTCCAAGGTAGAATATGTTATTTCCGACAGAGGCCATGTTTCAGGGGTCATATTTTATGAAATAAAATGAGTGAATAAAAAGTCTTGTGTATATCCTGGGATTGAACTTTGACTTAGATGAAGCCTCATAGAAATTCTGCCATTACCAGGTTTCTGTCTGTTTTAACTGTTATCTTATCCTAAGGTCTCAACTGTCCTTAGACTTCTACCCTTTAATAGAGTTCCTCACGTGTTATTGCTAATGTTAGGAATTGTAATGTAAATATCTGACAGGCAGGATATCTGATATGTCACCCTGGGGGTTTGCAACTCACAGGTAAAGAACCACTGCTTTAAAGACTAAGAAATGTCACTTAAATTGAGACTCAGGGAAATCCACTAAGGAAAAACAGATTATACAAACAGAAGGTGGACACCTTCTGATAGAATTTTAATGGAAGAAACCTGCTGGAATATAAACAATTAGCATCTTATGCTTTTTTCATGAAACTCAAACTATGCCATATTTTGACTACTAAATATGTTTCTAAATGTTTATCCTTCTCAAAGGTTGACACGTTCTCTTTAATATCCATGTGGAGCTGAACATGACAGACCAGCCATTTGTCCCTAGTGCACATTTATTCCTGTTCACCACAAAAGATATTGTCTTAGTTAGGGTTTTACTTCTGTGAACAGTTACCATGACCAAGGCAACTCTTATACAGACAACATTTAATTGGAGCTGGGTTACATGTTCAGAGGTTCAATCCATTACCATTGAGGTGAGAGAGACTATGGCAGCATGCAGGCAGGCAAGGTGCAGAAGGAGCTGAGAATTCTACATCTTTACCTGAAGGCTGCTAGCAGAATACTGACTTCCAAGATGAGGGTCTTATAACCCACACCCACAATGACACACCTACAGGGCCACACCTTCTAATCCTGCCACTTCCTAGTCAGGGCACAAATAAACCATCACAGGTGTCAAGTCTCCATTTGCTCTCCATAAGGCATTGTCAATAAAAGGAGACCTAATGTGTGGCCCCCTCTATTCTGAGGCTTCGTCTGTGTACTGGATAGTTTTGTGTCAACTTGACACAGCTGGAGTTATCACAGAGAAAGGAGCTTCAGTTGGGGAAATGCCTCCATGAGATCCAGCTGTGGGGCATTTTCTCAATTAGTGATCAAGGGGGGAGGTTCCCTTGTGGGTGGTGCCATCTCTGGGCTGGTAGTCTTGGGTTCTATAAGAGAGTGGACTGAGCAAGCCAGGGGAGGCAAGCCAGTAAAGAACATCCCTCCATGGCCTCTGCATCAGCTCCTGCTTTCTGACCTGCTTGAGTTCCAGTCCTGCATCCTTTGGTGATTAACAGCAGTATGAAAATGTAAGCTGAATAAACCCTTTCCTCCCCAACTTGCTTCTTGGTCATGATGTTTGTGCAGGAATAGAAACCCTGACTAAGACAGTCTGTATTACCTGCCTCTGCCTCCTCAGCATCACCTTGAAAAAGCCAGGCAAACCATTTGCAGGCCGAGAATCACCCCTGAGTCCTCATTTTGTTGGTGACCAGAGGATCTGTAAGGGATTGATTGGGTGGGCAGTGTTTTGTTAGTTGGCTGTCCTGACCATGAAGACCTCCCAGCTTCTCCTAGTCCACAAACACCTCTAGGCTGACCGCTTTCTTTGGTCTCTTGGAGCTGCCAATATCATGCACCTCCTACCTGTGTTCCTCATTCTGGAATGATTAACTCAAACAAGGTCATCCTGTGTTAACAACCTTCCTCAACCATTCATTTTGCTATTTGTCTTCTTTGTTAATCTCCATGTTATTTATAGGTAGATAGATAGATAGATAGATAGATAGATAGATAGATAGATAGATAGATAGATAGATTCGTTTCCAAACCCTGTGCTAAATCTCTGCTCTTGGTGTCTCCCTCAAGGGCATTGTTCATAACAGACATCTACCTCAGCAAGTTACCTCTTAACTCTGGTTCCCCCACAGCTGCCCTCATCCAGCACCATAGCCTAATGAATGATGCAAACCAAATGGGTTGACAAAATCTTCCTAATCCTCTGTGTTAGAACCTTCTGTGGTTGATAATGAGAGTTAGGATCCCTCCCTTAGTAACATTTCTGCTGCCCAGATTTCTTCTCCAAGGAAAGGTTCTTCTATCTTTTTTTCATAACCTTTTATCAAGTATAGAAATATTGAACTAAATTTTATGAACAAAAATAACAGTATTCATTCATAATAAAAATATTCGTAGCCAAATTCTATAAATAAATGAACCATGTGTTTGAAAACCAGTTGATGAGTGTCAACTCCATTGATTGTGTATCTCTTCACTTCTTTTTCATTTACCTATGTAGCATAAGGCATTTCCATACATGTCTTTATGCTTTCTACCTATTTCTACATATAGGTTGGCATAGTGTGTACTTCTGTTATGCACATACTAAGAGTTTTAAATATATATTACCCCCAATCCATAGATCATTTCCTTTTATTTGTTTCTATTTTGTAGAGGCATGGATATATATCCGTTTGTAAAAGTCCATGTCTGGGTCAGTAAAATTCATTCTATTTTGAATATGTCATATTGGATGTCTGAGAAGTTATAATTTTATTGTCAATAAATGATAGTTAGATTGGCACAGGTAATGTCTCTCCCAATGACCAACAACTATTTATTAGCCACTGTCCCTAGTAACTCCAAATATTACTATTATCAATACTTTTGAAAGGGCTATTTTGAATACTTCCAGCAAGACTGACAACTTGTG
Source organism: Mus pahari (assembly GCF_900095145.1). Classification (NCBI taxonomy): domain Eukaryota; kingdom Metazoa; phylum Chordata; class Mammalia; order Rodentia; family Muridae; genus Mus; species Mus pahari. The sequence continues at coordinate 36,207,848 of NC_034611.1, read as the reverse complement.
TAATCCCAGTGTACACATTGTTAATAAGGCTGTAGATGTATACTGTGATGATTTCCAGGCAGAGCTCTCTCTCTCTCTCTCTCTCTCTCTCTCTCTCTCTCTCTCTCTCTCTCTGTGTGTGTGTGTGTGTGTGTGTGTGTGTATTATGGATAGTAGATTGTGAAGTAAACTTGTTAAATAATAATGCAATTGTGCCTAAAGTGAAATGTACTGATATTCATCCTCCAAACGCAGTAGATATTGAATTGTTTGAAACAAAATATGTACTCAGTTAATATCTATAGAGTTTCTGCTCAGTGAAACATTCTCTCAGTTCTACATTAGAGTGAATCACAAGTACACATTGTATAAAGAGATCTTTAAGTGTTTACTGCATTGTTGGATCCACATGCATTTGAAAAAAAAAGGGGGGGGGGAATATTTATGAGTGAAGTCTAACTTGGTTCTCGTACTGATGTGCCAGTGTTACATCTCAGTCATGCCAAAGCTAATTCTAGGCTAAGTTCCTGAAAAATAATGAGCAACATTTCTCTCTCTAGAAGAGTTGGTCCCGGGTATGCTGATGCTTTACTGAGCTAACCACTGACCCATGCCGTGTGGCACATGGGGACAACATCAGCCATGGGGTTGGCACTGTGCCTACGCGACAGAATCTGGCACTGTTTGCTTCCCTGCCTTTTTGAATCATGGTCAGTGCCTTTGCCCATAATGGTCTACTGTTTTCAGTTGTTTCATGCCAGCAGTTCCCGCTGCCATTGTCTCCCAGCAGGTCAAGGCAATGGAGTACCACTTACTACAGAGAGGTGTGCCCACATTGTCAGCCCACCATATTTATGAAGAGATACATTTATGAGGATGAAACACAGCCAAATCAATGTCATTCCCAGGCTGCCTTTTCCACAACTGTCATATCCTTGGCTTAAAGTCCGCAGTCTTTCTTTTCTGGGAGTAAAGCAAGCATTCAGTCAGAGTGACTTCTGGAAAGGGATTTACATTTTCACACTAACAGACTTTGAGCCTTAAGAATATCAAGATCAATAAGAATCACAAGAATGAAAAATAAGGAAATGTGAAACGCAGAATCTGTGTGTGTGTGTGTGTGTGTGTGTGTGTGTGTGTGTGTTCCTAAACTCAATAGATCCGAAATTTATCCAGGCGGTTGCTATGCATATGCTTTAACTTGGTGGTCAATTAAAAATAGAGTTCCCAGTCTTGCTTGTAAACACATTATGAATTCCTCTCTGCACAATAGTTGCTACTTCAATTAATGTGGGTTTTACAACATGGACTTAAAGAGCTGCTCATGTATGATAGAAGAACTGCACTATGGTATTGAGAACACAAGCAGAGCATGCAAATGCAACAGCCTAGAATATAACCAGTAGAGATCTTAAGGTCTTTGCTGATTAGGAATGCCTACAGTGAATTCTAAGAATCTCAGGAAAAAAACAAAAACCAAAAAACAAAAAACTTCTGCATGGTAAGGTTTCAAAGAACACATACAATCACAAAGCACATCACTACAGCAACGAAATGTGCACTTTAGAAATGATGTGGGCCAAATAACAAAAACTAGTTTAGAACTATTTGTGAATCAAAGTCTGTTTACTGTTGTCCTAAAGTATTAAATTTTTTCTTTTGAATAAAAAACCATAACTAAGAAGATATAATTGGTTATTTATTTTGTGTGTGCTCAGGAACATGCTGATGTCCGTTCAGAGGTCAAAGGGCATGCATAGGTGTCCTTCAGGTGTCCTTTCCCTCCTTCTCCCTCTCCCTCTCTCCCTCTCTCCCTCTCCCTCTCCCTCTCTCCCTCTCCCT
>NC_034611.1:36189520-36205969 GCF_900095145.1 Mus pahari | reverse complement strand
TCCCTCTCCCTCTCCCTCTCCCTCTCCCTCTCCTTCTGCCTCCCCCTCTCTTTGTCTCTGTCTGTCTTTGTCTTTCTCTGTGTCTCTCACTCTCTTTCTTGCTCTCTGATACATGGCTTCTTACATCTTATCAAGAATTTGCCAAGAATGCCAAACAAGCCCCAGATTTCTGCCTGTCCCCATCTCCCTAGAGCTGGGAGGACAAAAGTATGTCACAGTCTCCCAGATTTTCACAGGAGTTTCTAGGGATTAAACTCGTGTCCTCATGCTTTCAAAGCAAGCACATTGCCGGGTCTCAATCCTGAAACTACGTATTAAGTTCTCTGTGCTGTGTTTTTAATGGAATTATGAGTAGGTAAGTTAGAAGATACAGCATTTAAAAATACAAAAGGAGTTTTCATACTTCCAAAAAGGAAATTCTTCCATTTTGAAAATGAACTAACTCATTTAAGTTAAAATTATGATAATTCAGGTGTATTCTGCTTTGTTAAAAAAAGCAATATTCAGCTATCTTTTAATGGTTCCAGGGAGATTTTTCTTTTAAATATTTTGTCTTTAACTTTATATCAGATTTGTTTTATTTAGGAAAAAAACTAAGAATATGTAGATGATATAGGATGAAAAATTGAAACAAAATCATTAATCATAAAAATCTATAAATCTATATATTTTAGTCTGAGAAATACCAAACAGATACTGGTACTTCAGTTATTTGGGTTTTATGAGTGAGTTATGATAAATTATGGTTTCATGCCATTCATAAACAACTAGATTGGACGTGTATTGAAATTTGCTTAATTGGTAGAAAAAGCAAAAATTATGCTGCAGTAGACAGGTTGTTAACAGAATGTAACAAAGGGAGAAAAATGTCGTCTCTAGCAAACCTAAGTCTCACTTTATAATGTGATCCCTACCATGGCAGGCAGATTGGCTTAAATGTCATGATGAATAATTAGGGAACATGAGCCTGATCTGTGATCGCTGTGAACATGTTCTATTAAGATACTGTATGTTTCTGGCTAGAACTTTGAATTTTAAAATCACCTATTAAGAGAAAAGTACTAATGAAATGAGATAATGTTGTATCATCAAAAATAGAACTTTCCATAGATGAAAGCCACATGTTATAGTGAAAATTCAAATTTGTATCTACTTTGAAATGTAATTTGAGAGGCCAGTTAGCAGACTTGAACAGAACCAAATTCAAGTTGGATTCTTGACCACTTTTTAACATCAAGCATATATGCAAAGAATTCTTAAAGTGTTTTAATCTAATGAAATTGTGCACTTACTATCAAGCTATACAGCACCATTCCTTGAAGTTAGGCTTTCAAGGGTATATTATACAGAGACACACAGACTCATGTATATACACACACACACACACACACACACACACACACACACGCACACACACACACACACAAATTGGGGGGAAGAAGAGGGGTAAGGATAGGAAGAGGACAGAAATGAGATGTACCCTCATTTCTTTTTGTTTATAAAACAAAAAATGTAAGGGAAATAATTCAAAGTTTAGGTGAAATGCAGTGTCAAAAGATCTACCAGTAAATGGTAAATACTGCCTATCGCTACTTATAAGTTTTCCCTGAGACGAATTATATTTTAATGTTTAATTTTAAAACCATCTTTGGTACATATTGATGTGGCAATCAACCAAGTGACGAGTGAAAATGAAATAATATTTTAAAACTTAATGGATTTTTAGAAAATACTATTTATCACAGGGAGCCATTGTACCTGTGAGACATGTCGTACACCTTCCAGCATGCTAGTTTACATGTTCAATCTGCCTCAGCATATGTCTCTGTAAGTAGACAAGTACAAGTGTGTAGAAGGAGCCGTGAGTACCCTGTTCCTTCAGTCTCAGCTGAATATTTCTAGCATGGCTTAGCCTAACTGATCACCTTCACAAAGATACAATCTAAACAAGTCTTCTGATGGGAACAGATTCAACATCCTAGGCTCTGCATCTGAGTCACTGAGGTTCTTCTGAGCAATCCATAAGAGGGGCTCCTCAATATCAGAGGATGAGTGCTTTATTCTGGGCAAAATCTAGTTATCAATGTGTTTTGAAACCATCTTCTCTTGCTGAAATGTATAGCACACCATGCGTGACAAGGTGGAGAAGCTCACTGATCCACACAGATTAATTAATGACTGGCTGCCACAAAAAGAGACAGCAAAAGGCAGACAAAGAATGTCACAATTAGGTGATGACCGTTTCAAACCTAGAACACTACTGAATGTTGCAAGTTGATTTGCACATGTAAATTATAGAAATATGTTTTTTCTTTTTATCAAATAAATTATTATGCACACATGTATTTAAATTTCAAATATAGGCTCTTTTATATTTCTGTAACATTAAGGTTATTAGAAAGCACTTTACAGACATTCATTGTGCTTCCCAATATATTTATAAGCTATGTATACTCATACTTTATAAGCTAGGTATTTTGTTTTACAAAGGGGAAAACCCAGGTATATAGAGCATAATTATTTGCCTAGAGTCACACAACAAGCAAAATAGAAAGTAAGAGAAAATTCTAATTTTTATGTTTTCTTTTTAATAAAGTTTTCCATAAGGGTAGAAAAAGATACACTATTTCAATAAGATTGAGAGTTTAGTTTTGTCTTTTAAAATGGGGGTTCTACTGTTATTTAACAAATTTACTGTGTACCTTCTGTGTCTAGTTACCATGGCAGCTGGAGGAACCTTGGCAATGTACAGGACCAGGAGCTTCTGTTATGAATGCAGAACAAGAAATTTCATATTAGAGGACCCAGGAGCTGCCTGAGATCAGAACACACAGTGTAAGCAGCAGTTTAAGCACTACCAGTGCTGACAGCCAAGTGTGTAGCATGAGAAGAAGTGAATCAAACTGAGACGAGAAAGGGAAGGAACCGGCCCACATGTAATTTTGGGAAAAGTTTAACATCGAACCAGTATAACTCCATAGTTCGGCCCACTTCAATTTCCCTGTACCCCTAAAGAAATCAGAACAAAACAATCGGTTAAGGAAAACGTTTTTATTTATAGTTTGGTCAAACCTTAGAGAGAAAGTATAATTCCTGTGCCTATAAACATTGTTTTAATTCCATTTCCCGTTGCTAAGATAAAATACCCTGTCAAAAGCAACTTAAGTGAAGAAGGGATATTTACACTCAGGGTAAAACAGAAAACAATGATAATCTTCAAGTGGGAGGATTTTCGAGGCAAAGTGCTACAAAGGAATGTTAATTGAAAACATGATTTGTAAGAAAGAAGTCAAATGGGAAAAACAGAAACACAGGCATGAAGGCAAATCATGATGTTAAGTTACATGGTGAAAGGCTGCTCAATGTGGGGAGCAAAAGCAACATGCGAAGGAACAAAAACATTGAGATGAAACATGGAAAGAATTTAAGTAAATCACTGAAAAGAGACAATATGGAAAATATTATCAAGGTAACAGACACGTCACCATAGGAACACACTGTATATCTTCCCAGGGCCTGAATACATACTGTGGTATGAAACTTCTTTAAACATCTGTACTGGCTATGTTAGTCAGGGATTTCCCTTTACAATGGTCATTATTATTTAAAATGCTTATCTTAGTGTGCATTTCCATGGTGGCTAAAACTGTTCTGGCTTTTTTTTTTTTTTTAATTTCTTCATCTGAAAAAAATTTTCTTTGATTCACTTATCCCATGATCAAGCATACATAAATTCAAATTAAATTACAATTCTAATTTATCACAGAGCAGCAACCAAGAAAACAAAATATGTAGTAAGGAATTCGGGAATTGGGCTAGTCAATTGCTGGTGGGAACATAACTTAGTCCACTCAATATAGGAAGGCTACTAAAAATCTAAAGATTATACTACCACACAACCTAACTATTCTATATGTACATACACGAATCAAGGAAACTGACTCAACATGCAATAGAGAAACCTGTGTATTTATCACAAATATTAATAATGGAATCAACCTGTTTGTAAACAAACAAAGAAAAAATTTAAGTATACATATATCACATATATAAATATGTGTACATGTAATTATGTCAATTTACTGATTTGCAAACATGAATAAACATATAATATACTAGAAAATATTTGCAATTAAGATCAGGTTAAATCAAACAAGACTTTTAAAGACAAATATTACATATTTCATTTCAAATGTCTAGTTTAGATGGGAGAAATTATGTTAAGTTAAAGGGAGACTGTTAAGAGTATGTATGTAGATAAAGGAGAAGAATCAAAGTGGAGAGAAGGCATGTGAGGTATTTCTTTAATTGTCATATTGTTACATCTTAGAATTACTTTAGAAGAGGATCTTGATCAGGCTTGTCTGTGTTGGATCAACCTATGGCCGTGTCTTTGTAGATCCTTCTAAGTGAGTTGAATAATGGGAGGAGACCAGACTCCGTGAACAGACCCTCCACAGGGTTTCATGAAATGTATGGAAACAGATAAATCAAGCTGACCACAAGCAAACAAGTGGATGAATGTTTATTTACATGAACATTTCTATCTGAACTTGACTGTGGGTTTGACTGGCTGCTTGAGGCTCCTGCCACTGTGACTCCATTGAAATAATAAACTATAACTATAACCTGAAATTGTCAGCTAAAATACACACTTTTTCTCCTAAGTTGTTGTTTGTCATGATATTTTTAGGAACTGAAATGAAACTGGGGTGTAGATTGAAACTGAGGAACTAGATCTATTGCTGTCATAATCTCGAGATTGACATTTTTATGCATTTGGACTGCTCTGGGAATGAGTTTAGGACTCGATATTTTTATGAAATTTTGTTTTGTAAGATTTTGTGTATGCTGATCTTGCTAGGAGCAACTATGTGATTATTTAAGAGATCAACGCCACTGTAGTGAAGTCTTCCATTCACTGAGACAATAAGAACATGCTTCCTAGAGATCAGAACAAAGAAACTGATACAGCTGTGGCTCAAGGGCCCTAGATTACATCTTCAACTGGATGCAGGAACTTGATATTGGAGTCATTGTCCACAACATACAGATCTGAAGGTATGAAAGATACAGCAAGATCAGGGACCATGAAAAGTAAGAGACATGGCATAGTGTAGTAGGGTCTGTGTGAAGAGTCCCTGACAGGATATGACTAAAAGTCATGGTCCAGTTACAATGGATCCCAATATATTAGAGATGAGTGTCTGCAGAAGGGAGTTGTAGGGGGAGAGTGCAGAAGAGAAAGAAGGTGTGTGTTACAGGTCTAAGAACCTGAGTCTTTTACAGCCACGGCGACTTTAGGAGATTTTGGAGTTACCGATTTGGTATTTTCCATAAAGTATTTAGGTGTTAAGTTGGTCTAATGGTTTCTTGTGATGAACTGATCCTTTTATTTTTAAATAACAGTATTTATTCTGTGTCATTATATTGGGAGTATATAACATTTTGGTTTGTTTTGTTTTATAAGAGCTCAAAGTTAGGAGACTTTGGACTTTTAAGAGGTAAGATTATTTTTTTAAGTTGCGTACATTAAATGCTGGAGTGTGTTTTATATTTAGATAAACGTGATACTTTAAGAACAAAGGGTGGAAAGTTATGGTTTTAAAGTGACGTGTCTGTGCATCCAGTTAAGAAACTAGCATCTCGGATGACGAGGCTTATCAATGACGCAACCTGACACATTATCTAAATTGGGTTGGCCTATGAACATATCTCTGGGAAATTTTCTTAATTACATTGGTAGATATGGGAAGGGCTAGGCTATTATAAGTCCAGGGTTGTTTGTTTAGTTTGTTGTTGTTGTTGTTGTTGTTTTGTTGTTGTTGTTCTTGTTTTTCTTTTTTCTGTGGCTGCTGCTGCTGATGTTTTTTGAGGCAGGGTTTCTCTGTGTATCACTGACAGTCTTGGAACTCACTCTGTGGATCACAATATTCTTGAACTCAGAGATTCACCTGCCTTTATCTCCATAGGGATGGAATCAAATTCAAATATGATTAGAGTATTCTCATGCTCACATACATATGTGTATAAAGGATCACAAGGAAATCACTTTTTTTGTTAATACCCATTTTAAAATGATTATGCACTAGGGAAAAAAAAACCACCCCACTTTATGTAAAGTATATGCATTATTTCTAGGTTTTTCCTTGTATTACTGTACATCATACACTGGTAATTTTTTTCTCTGTAGGAAAAAGTAGTAAATGCATTAAGCCATAGCGTCAAAGTGAGAGTTGCTCATCTGTGCTCTTGGAGTAAGAAGACAGTAAAGGACAATGTATAGAGCAAGGAAGGACGGTGACTATAGTCAACAAAACTCCCCTTCACGATTGGATAAAAGACAATTGTATAAAGGGCCACAGGTACAGCTTTATCTTTATTTTTAGCATATTTCAAATTGCATTTTTTTTTTACTTTCAAATTTTTACTAAGAGTTGATTCAGGAGCCTAAATATTGTTAAGAAGCTTTTGCCTTTCTTAATGTGACTAGATTAGGAGTCATTTTTCTCATGCTTTTCAACATGTTTAGATATTTCTTCTTTATCTGCCATAACACTTAGAATAAAATGACTTCTTCCTATTATGATCAGAGAAGTAGTAGAGTATGGTGATTGAGCCCTTTTCAAGGCTGGCACTGTAGTCCACTAACACCTTATAGGAGAATGTTAACAGTGACGTTAATTTGTTTGTTGGTGTCTTAAGTTAAATCTAATGTCTACTTTGAGGATGAAGCTGTTCTGGATGCTGTTATAAAATAATGCTATAGAGAAAAGATTAAAGGTTGCTGAGATTTTGATTTCTAGATAAGCAGGTGTAACTCCTCAGTGTCTTGTAGACTTTCTAATACATGTTACTACCGATTAGATATACTACCATCCAGATAAGCGTTCTCTGTTTTAAATCCGCAATAATCCCTAATCCACAAAATTTCATTGTACTATAAACTGAATTGGATTAATGAAGTATGCCCACTTATCTCACTTTCATTAAGGCATTTATTGAAGAATAAATAATAGCTGTTTCCATTCCCTGAAGACCGTGTACTCTATGGAGTCTTAATGACATGTTGTATTATATATAGGTTCTATGATTAGGTCTTCACCTTAATAATCAGTCTTGTTACTTAGCATGTAGCATTTTTTAAAATTTATTTTTTTTGTAGAGACTATTTTGAGAATTGATGCTGTTCCCACCACAAGTACCTCATGTTAAGCTATCTCATCCTTTGTAAATATTCACATGGCTATAACTATTTTGTAAGCACTTTTACTTCCTTCCCCCAGTGCTTATTTAAATTTTTACAACATATAGCTTAGTGATGTACTTTCCTCTCCCTATAATTCTCCCAGATCTTACCCAACTAAGTTCATATTCTTCTAGATAGATAGATAGATAGATAGATAGATAGATAGATAGATAGATAGAGATAGATAGATAGATAGATAGATAGATAGATAGATAGATAGATAGATAGATAGATAGATAGATAAAGATAGATAGATGATAGACAGTCAGTCAGACAGACAGACAGATAGATAGGTAGATAAATAGATAGATGATAGAAGAGATACAGAGAACAAAAGTGAAAATCAAAACAAACAAAAAACAACAGAAAAGCACTAAAACAAACAAAAAAAGATACAAAAATCATGGAATGGAGTCTACTTTGATTCTGTGTTGCTCAACTATTCCTAGGCACTAGCCCTGAAATGGAGCATAGCCAAAACATTCAGTGAGACCCTATTGAAGGAAACTGAGTGTCCCGTTCAAGGTATTTATCATTTACACATAGCTTCTTAGTAAGGATGAGACCTTTTGTCTACTTTCCCTCCTCTTTGCTGGGATTTTGTTTCTGTTTTAAACCTTTGCAGGGCTTGTGTGAGTTTTCAAAGTCTCTGAGAGTTTACATGTGTATTAGTGTTGTTGTATCTAGAAAACTGTTACCATCAAGTAATTCATCAAAATCAGTTGCATTTCAAGGGTCATTTCGTTAGTATGTTTCTATAGTAGAATAAAGACTGCAGGATTTTCCTTAGGTTCATGACTTATCTAGTTCCAGGTTATTGGTTATTTTAGAAATGTTAATATGGGTTCCATGTCATGGACTGAACATTATATCCAACTTTTTTTCAATGTGGTTGGTTACACCCATAGTAGTTATGCTGCTATTGCATAATTGCATCTAGCAGACAGGTCACCATTGCTGAGTATTTAGCTGGGTAATGTTGATGATTAAATTTCTCCTTCTGTATGATGGAAAATACTGGCAAGCACACACACACACACACACACACACACAAACACACACACACACACGCACGCACGCACAAAGCTAGTCAATAGCTGTGAAGCTTGAAGCTGAGCACTAGGCCAATTTGTCCATGTTTGATAACATACATAAGAGGTTTCTTCAGCAATGGATTCTTACCATCAGTTTTTGGGAGGAACCATCATCCAGGTCAATAGCCATATATTCGTGGAGCTCTGTGGGTTCACTTTGTCAAATATATATATATATATATATATATATATATATATATATATATATATATATATTATTTCTGACACTTGGGATATTCCTTAATTTTAGTAGATGCCCTAGTTGAAGCATTGTCTCACCCATTAAAGGATGGTTCTATGTAAATTTCCTCATATATGCATGCATTTTGGGAAGATTCTATATTAATAGGCTTCCATATGGCTTTTCAAAGGGCCTTTAGTGTTAGGTGTCACTTCACATCGTCCTTCCATTAGAAAGCACTCCCTCTTCCTTCGGCATAAAATCCTCTTACTCTAGTTCTCTCTTTATCTCTTCAGAGCACTATGTAATATTTTCCCTGTCTTTGAAGAAGCATGTCTTTCCCTGGACACTTATAAACTATCTAATTTCTGTGGTTATTCCAACTGAAAGACACACACACACACACAGAGAGAGAGAGAGAGAGAGAGAGAGAGAGAGAGAGAGAGAGAGAGAGAGAGAGAGAGAGAGGCACACACATATTGAAAGTGCTATCATCCACATATTGAAGATACACACATTGTTGCTTTTTGGGGTTGGGTTACCTCATCCTGGATGATTGTCTATTTACTTCACACCCTGCTAACTGCCCCATCCTGTCCATCCTTCTCTCCCCTTCTCCTCTGAGTAGGTGGGGCCAGTCCCTGGGTATCCCATCACCCTAGCACATGAAATCTGCTATACCCTTTCTCTCCCACTGAGATCAGAAGAGGCAGTCCAGCTAGAATAACATATCACATATACAGGTAACAGTTTTTGGAGGCTTAAGTCCAGCCCATGTATATTCTTTGGTTTATGGTTCAGTCTCTGAGAGCCTAAGGGTCCAGATTAGTTGACTCTGTTGGTCTTCCTGCAGTGTTCCTATCCTCTTTACACTGAATTTCTTCCTCTTATTCCTCCCTAAGAATTCCCAAACTGCATCTGATGTTTGACTATGGGTGTCTTCATCTGTCTGAGTCAGCTGCTGGATGGAGTCTCTCAGTGAACAGCTATTCTAGACTCCTGTCTGCAAGCATAACAGAGTATCAATAGTGTCAGGGATTGGTGCTTGCCCATGGGGTGGAGTTGAGGCTATTGTGAAAGGCATCTTTCCCTGATTTAGTTCTCAATCTGATTATCATTTGCATATAAGAAGGCTACTGATTCCTGTATGTTTACTTTTTTTTTAATCCTACTACTTTGATGAAAGTAGTTTTCAGCTGTAGAATATTACTGGTGTTATATTTATGGTCTTATTTTAAATAAGAACAAGAATAACTACTCCTAGAATATTTATTACAAAAATAGAAAAAATAAATAAAATTAGAATATATAACTATTATGGATGATCTTTGAATTAATAAATGCTAATGTACTTTTTATGCATGAAGTAATATGTGACTTTTATTTTGCCAATAATTATTTTATTCTAATAGTTTCTATGTTACAAACATCCTAAAACTCAGTTGAAACCATTGTTTAAAGTTTATTTCTTGAATTATAACTTTTATTCTCATAATCTTCCCAAGATGCCTCAAACCATAGAATAAATCTTTTGGTCCAAGACTTCATACCCGACATCAACCAGATCCTTATGTAGATAAGAGGGCTGGAGCACCATAACTTGAATACATCTCTTTGCAATTCTTCTCAAGGTGAAATTATGTTAACTCATTGATAAATCCCCTCAGTTCTTATGAGACAGAATGGTGGTACAGTCATTAGAGAACTGTTTATGAAAATAAGAGAAACAAGAGTTCAAAGGATTTTTTGCTATTCAGCATTGGTGACTTCCAGGCAGATATGCTGCCATTTCTGTTTGGAAGAAAATAATCTGTCTTCTGTGATCTTCACACCAGCATCTGAGAACCACTTCCTTTTTGGTGACACATGTTTTCTTCCTGAGTATTGGCATTTATGTTTTAACTGCTTGTAATGATTTGAAAGGCTTTCAGCTTGATAAGATCTCTATACACTTTAGTTATAACTAAAGGCAATATTTTTTAAAAATTAAATCTTAAGACAAACACCCTAACACACACACACACACACACACACACACACACACACGTTAAGTTCAGCTTCACCTCTATTCCCCAAAATTATGTTGTGTCAACAACTCACTAAGAATTTTTAGGGTGCCATGTCTGTTTAGGTGGGCTTTTAAAAATGCCCGAACGTATGGACTTTCAAAAACAGTTTTACCATTACACCCAGCTTTTCATGATCAGACAATGTTTTCCCTAAGATTGCCCTAGATTTGATCTGTGCCTGGAGGCTGTTACTTAATTAAGCATCCTTTGCCATCTGCAGAATCTGGGAATGAAAAGCCATGTTATTTTTGAATTCAGCAAGTTGAGTCCTCTTCATACCTAAAAAGGTTTTTTTTTCTTTAGCTTTCTCTCCTTTCTGTCATATTATTATTTTAAAAAAGAAACTGGAAAAAAGCTAGACACCCTTTTTTACTTTTTATCTAGAAATCTTAAGTCAATACTCCAGGCCTTTGGTAGGGTTTCTATTGTTAACTTTTTGCTGGGAGGAGTTTCAGAGACATTGCAGGTATTTCTTGCAAGAAGAAGGGTATTCCGGGTAGTTTTTTTAGTCAACGTGCTGGATAGTTTTATGTCAACTTGACAACAGCTGAAGTCATCTATCAGAAGGGAACCCCAAATACATACATATATATGTTCGAGGCTATATATATAGTCTTGAACTCTAGGAAGAACATCAAGGCATGTTCTTAATCAGAGATTAATGGGGGAGGTCATAGTCCATTGTGGGTGGTTTATTCCTGGTTGATGGTACTGATTTTATAAGAAAGCAGTTGTCTAATCAAGCTAGGGGAAACAACCCAGTAAGCACCACGCCTCCGTGTATTCTGTATCAGCTCTGGATTCCTGATTTCCTTTAATGATGAACAGAGACCTATAAACAAAAGCTAAAGAAATCATTTCCTCTCCAACTTGTTTTTTGGTAATATTATTTCATTGAGGCAATAGAAACTCTAACTTAAGACAGTCAAAGAAAAACAAACTAGTGTCATTTATAAGAGATTAAACTCAATTGAGAGTATTTCCCTACTAGATTGACCTATGGACAATGGTGTCAAAGCCTATGGTGTCATTTTCTTGACTAACAGTTGAAGTAGGCCCACTCATTTCATGGTGGAGTCACTCCTAGGTAGATGGTCCTGGGTGATATCAAAAACAACAACAACAACAACAACAAAGACAAAAAACAAAAACAAACAAAAATACAAGCTTAGCAAACTATGGGGAGTAAGCCAATAAACAGAACTTCTCTGTTGCCTCTGCATCAGTTCTTGCCTCCAGTTTTTAGCCTCTAGTTCCTGCCCTGCCTTTCCTGGATGATGGACTTCAAGCTACAAGATAAAATAAAGCCTTCCCACTCCACCTTGCTTTGCTCATCGTGTTTATCACAGCAATAAAAAGCTGAGAAACAGAATATTCCAGAGCAGTGGCAAACATGGCACTAAAGCAAGAATATGAGTGAGCAATCTCAGAGAAAATTTCCAATCCTACTTCATCATCCTTCATTAATTACAAAACAGAATTAGTCAAGTTTTAATACAATTGTTTGTACTGAAGGTATATTGACTTCTAATATTTTATCTATGTTATCAATTATTCTCAAACATCCACTGAATGTCCTTTTCTGGAAATGACAAAAATTAACACAAAAATCCTCCTTTTAAAAGTCCAAGCAAGGAAACATATTGGTGTATGCAGCCTCAGCACTTGAGAGGCTGGAGGACTGCCTCAAAGTTTAGGTTCTGATGTGCGTAGGAATTTCTAAATAAACTAGAGCTACACAGTAAGACTATGCCAAAAAATTAAAAGCATTAAAAATTCCAATAAATTATGTATTTATACATTTCTGATAACACCCCATTTTTACAACATCCCGTGGGTAACGACTGATAGTTGATGTACTTACAGTAAGTCTCAATATCCTTAGTACAAAGATTTCAATACACACTAAGACCAAGACTGTCAAAATAAAGTGAACTTCTAGTACTATATCTGTATGAATCTTGATAGTTTTCTTCCAGGGTGATGAAATATATCTTGGCATTAGAAAGTACCACTGTTGTCTTATAGCTCGCTGACATGTCAATATCAAAGACACATAAAGAGGGAAATAATGCTTTATAAAATAAGAGCTTTGAAAGAGAAGTTTCAAACATCAGTCTTCAGGCAATAAAGATTATCAGAGTGTTTCAGACATGAAAGTGTAAGGGACAAAATAAATTTGTCACAGCATAGTGAATCACTTATATGAGTGACAAAGTATTGCACAGTAGTTCCTCCATGATCATAGAAGCTGGTCTTAGATCCCCTGTGGATAAGAAGATTAGTGAGTGCTCTAGGGCTCAGTGCAAAATAGCATAGTATTTCTATATGTATGATATGCATCTGTAAACCTTAAGTCTCCTCTGGCTGGCATGTAGTGTCAATACTATTGAAACACTATGTAAATAGCTGTTATCCTGAATTTCTAAGAACAAAGTAAAGCAAGAAAGGTCTTTGTGTTCAAAACAGACTCATTTTTTTTCCTGAATATATTTCTTTCATTTGATTATATTCATAGAAATTGAACTCACTAATTTGGGGAACAAAATATGAAACAATGCGATAACCACTCTTGGTCACTTGATTAGAGCACTGGACTCACGGTGACTGACAGTGCTCAGTAGAACACAGTCAGGCTATGAATTGTACTGTGAATTAGACAACAGGAGTGACACTTAGAATCTAGCAGGGGCCTGATAAAGGATGAGACGTTGTATAAGTTAACAGGATGGATTTGGGATCAGATATGATGCTTAGTAGTGATAATGCTGACAAAGTCTCACAAGAGGGGTGATGCACTGTAATTATTAGACTTTTAAAATAACGAAAAGTTGATGATTATTTTCTAAATAAAGACCAATTACACGTAAAATAGATAAAAATAATTAACAAAAGTTAAAATAAAGATGTACAAATTTGGATCAGAGGAAATAAGACTACCATTTACATGACCACACAAAAAGATTCAAATATTCACTTAAAAAGCATGGTGTCATGTATCGACAATCCCAACATTTCAGTAATCTTGAGATAAGACTGTGATGGCAAGGCCAGTCTGTTTTTACAAAGAAATACCCTACATGATGAAAAAAAAAAAAAAGAAATTCACAATTTATAAGACATTTTTTATCCTTTCCTGAACTCTGGGTAAGATTACAGTGACCTGTTATATGAATCTAATATAGTAATCTGTATTTCTTTAGGAATTCAACAAGGAGATTATTGACAAAGTAAAGGTTAGAAGATGATATGTACCATGTAGCTTAATGATAGAGGGCTTACCTAATAGGCCTAATAGTCCCTGTGTTCCCTAACAAAACTAAAAATAGATAAATATAAAAAATAGATACATACCTCAGTAGTAGAGCCTTCCTAGAAGTGCATTGGGTTTAATCCTCAGTTCTGAAACAAAATCACAAAAGCTGATAAGAGAAGCTAGTCTGATTTAATATCAGTAGCAATAAAACATAAGTTGTATTAAAATATTAAAAGAAAATAATTATATGTGTCACCAAACTAAATGTTATATGCCTCCATGCATGTGTATATGTGTACATCTCATTAAAAGTTTTAAGTAAAAAGTTGTTGGTCTTCTATGAAATAAAAAGTACAGTAATATGTTGTAGCCTTTGTAAGTCAGTGGATAAATTATATTTATTCATTTTTAAGAAGAAATGTAAAATATTGTATAAGCTGTGAATGTGACCACTCCAAAATATGTTTGAGGGGAAGGACTTTGTTTGAAATCTGAGGGAGTCGATTCAAAAATATGACTATATTTGAAACATACAGTCAGAGGCATCTGGAAAATTCTAAAACAGATAGAATAAATAGTATAACGAACATGCACAGTAGACCAGACAAGGTCATGAGAAGAAAGGCAAAGAGCAAAAGAGAAAGATAAAAAGAATGTGGTCAACGGAGACCAAGAGAGAGGAGGCAAAGAGAGGGATCCAAAAGGATGGATAACATAAATAACAAGATATATATATATATATATATATATATATATATATATATANTATATATATATATATATATATATATATATATATATATATATATATATATGAATGATCTGGTGCAGACTCTGTGCATGCTGCTTTAGTTTCTGTGAGTTAACTGATCCTTTATCATGTTGATTTAGATTGCCTTGTTTTCTTAGTGTCCTCTACTCCTTCTGGCTGTTACACTCTTTCTTCCTCCTTTTTTTCAGGGGTCCCTGAGCACTGAGTCAAGGAATTTGATGGGTTTTGTGTTTCAAGTTTTCTTATACTCTAGTATGATGCCTTGCTCTGGGTGTCTGTATTTATTCTCATTTGCTATAAAAGGTAACTTTTTTGGTGATTTCTATGCTAAACAAAGTTCTATGAGTATAGCAGATTGTCATTAGGAGTCATTTTCTTAATTCTTTTTTTTTCTCTCTAAAACAATAGTACTTAATTTTACTCTATCTATCTAGACTCTAGTCTTGGTCAACCAATCAGGGTAGGGTATTTTATTTCTCTTGTGAACTGGGTCTCAAGTCAAATCAGATAACTGTTGGTTCTTCCCATAAGCTTTGTAGCTCCATTAATTAACATAGGTTGCAGGTAGCACATTGTTTTATATCAAAAGGTTTGAGGCTGGGTTCGAATTTATGTTTTCCCTTTGCTAACATGTCTTCGCTGTACTGAAGACATTAACATGAAGTGATAAAGCCTCTGTGTGGACATCAGTTCTAATTCTTTAAGTTCAGTGAGTTATGCAGTTATTGTCTTCAGTAATAAAATCTGTTAGGGGTTGGTCAGGTACTGCTATGTAGTCAAATGGTAAATACAGGCCCCCAAGATCTTATTGCCCCAATGAGCAGATTCTTACCTACACCAGCCTTTGTTGTGTAAACTTTGCTCCCCAACTTAATGCTATTAGTTAAATAAAAGTGGCTATATCCAATTACTGGGGAGAATAGATGTAGGTGGTATTTCAGTTACAGGTGGGACTTGCAGATAGGGGCCACAAGGAGAGATAAAAGAGGAAAGAGGGGAAGGAGAAAGAAGACAGAAAGTATTATGTGTACATGAATGTTCTCTTTGTATATATTCTTAATGAGTTTCTGCAGTTTCATCCACCTCAGTGAGAATGCTGTATTTAGTATTCCTAAAGCCCCTTGTCAGACGGAAAGAAAGACGCTTTCTTTTCCACTCTCTTGATATGTAGTCATACCGT
The DNA here is from genome assembly GCF_900095145.1 of Mus pahari. Classification (NCBI taxonomy): domain Eukaryota; kingdom Metazoa; phylum Chordata; class Mammalia; order Rodentia; family Muridae; genus Mus; species Mus pahari. The sequence continues at coordinate 36,190,168 of NC_034611.1, read as the reverse complement.
GTGGATAAGTCATTTCTTACAGGTCTGATAGCTTCAGGAGATCATCAGAGCACAATGTGCTTTTGTCTCATTGTACATCATGATGACAAAAGGAAGATAGGCAGTTTGAAAAGTAAATAGAACAACTATCATCTTGAGATACAATCATAAATTAAAGGTCACCTATTTATTCTAGCTAGCAATGGAAAGTTACAGTAATTTCTAAAGTCACAGCACCAGAAAGTATTAATGAGAAATAAGACTCAGTATGAAATGGAGACAGTGCTGGCCAATTTGTGCAAATTAAAAGCAAAACAAAACAAAAACCTTAGATAAACAATTTCAGTTACTGCCATGCTGTTCACTTTTTGAATAAATTTGTACATTTATTACTTGCTTTTATCCAATGTATCTTTTTCCTTTGAGGGATACCTTGCCATACTGCTCAGGACACAATTGCTATCCAAATGAAGGTTCTCACCCACCAGTTTAAAATAGAAAGCTTCCTTCTAGCCAGGTAGTAGTGACACACACCTTTAGTCCCAGCACTCATGAGGTAGAGGCAGGCGGATTTCTGTATGGTCCTTCCAAGCCAGACTTAAAGCAAAAAACTCAACACACACACACACACACACACACACACAGAGAGAGAGAGAGAGAGAGAGAGAG
>NC_034611.1:36182434-36189407 GCF_900095145.1 Mus pahari | reverse complement strand
AGAGAGAGAGAGAGAGAGAGAGAGAGAGAGAGAGAGAGAGAGAGAGAGAGAGAGAGAGAGAGAGAGAGAGATGGGGGGTGTTGGAGGAAGAGAGAGAAAGAAAAGAAAAGAGAAAGAAAAAGAAATGAAAGTGAAATAGTTATACTATGGAAATTAAAATCCATTGTTTAAGGTCAGTAATTACACTGAATTAGAAATTTTTATGTTTTGGGTGGATAAACCAAACAGCAGACCATGCCAAGGTAATTCCATGTGAGAGAGGTTTATTAACCAGGGTTGGGGTGGGGCGGCGAAACGAGTAGAAGAGAAGAGCAAAGAAGAGAGAGAGAAAGAGGAGAAGGAGAAAGAGAAGAAGAAGAGGGGGAAGGGGAAAGAGAAGAAGAGAAGAGCAAGGAGGGGTGAAGAGAGGAGGAGAAGAGGGCGGCGAGGAGGGGGTGATCCCCTAATTTATATGGAGAATGACATCACACCAATGAGGGTGGGAACTGAGCCAGGTGAGTTGTGGGATTGAGGGTGGTTGTCCTGGCAACGCAGGTCTAGGGTCACATGGTTGGGCCAGGCTTTGGAGTGTCCTGGTGCTAACAGAAATAAAAGATAAATTTAGCCCGGCAGTGGTGGCACACACCTTTCATTCCAGCACTTGAGAGGCAGAGGCAAGCAGATTTCTGAGTTCAAGGCCAGCCTGGTCTACAGAGTGAATTCCAGGAGAGCCAGAGCTACACAGAGAAACCCTGTCTCGAAAAAAAAAGAAAAAACAAAACAAAACAAAACAAAACAAAACAAAACAAAAACAAAAACAAAAAAGATAAGTTTAAAAATAGTAATGTGGGGATAATTTTAGTGTGACAAAGACTAATTTATAGCTTAACAAACAGATATCTTCTCTATGAGCATTATCTCTATAACAGGATGTTGGGGTTCTAAAATGGTGTTAAAATGATATAATCATACCTTATATCCTGAAGCCCCTGAAAGTGTCCATATGTTACTACATATATAATAGTATTAAGAAAGAAGGATTTTATCTAGACAATCTCTGGGAGAAAGTGGACTCTAACAGGAATTTTATGCATTCTCACACCAGAGAATTTTGAGACAGACACAGAGAAGAGAATTAATAAGCAAACAACAGAGTACAGAGGCAGAGATTGAAGTGATGGGATTACAAGCTGAGCAAAGCCGAAGACACCAGCGAAGGGGGCAAGAATAAGTCCCCTAGAGAGTCTCTGGAGGCAGCATGACCCTGCTAATATATTGATTTCTAATCAACCTTTGTGAATGTGAGAACAAATCTCTGCTGATCAAAGTCATCTAATTTGTGATTATTGATTAGGGTGGTCCGAGAACACTGCTGAGCAGATGAAATATTTGAGCCAAATAACAGTTTTTTCTTTGTGTTCTTATTTGCTGCTTTTCTCCTTGTTATTCAGAACACTTGACAAAGCAACTTAAGAAAGAAAGTATTTTGGCACATAGCTTAAAAGGACATAGTCCATCCTGATGGCAATGGCAGGGTGGCAGGAGGATGACAAGACAGATCATATTATATCAACAGTCAAGTAGCAAAGAAAGCTAAATGCTGGCATTCATGCTTTGTCCGTTCTGTCCAGTCTAGGATCCCAGTCCATAGGAAGATGTCATTCATTTTCAAGGTGGATATTTTCTCCTGTCATAATTCTCTGGAGATGCACGGAAGATATATCTCCTGTCATTGAGTTGGTAATTGAAGATTAACTGTTATAATATTTCATTGTATAGGTACATTTACCTATATATGTATATGTTAAAGTATTATGGTTATGGACATATATACATCTATATTTCTGTAAATATAAATATATAATGAGTATAACTATCCTTTTTAGGCTAATAAGACCTTGATTTGAAGAATTATGAAGCCAAAATTAAGCAATCTTGAGGAGGTTGAGCACTTCCACAGAGTTGTGTGTGTGTGTGTGTGTGTGTGTGTGTGTGTGTGTGTACACACATACATCTATAACGTATGGGGTGTTTCAATAGGCAACAAATGAATGTTTATAATGTTGAGGGAACATTTGAATATCCCCATGTAGACATTAAAACTTCTTTCACAAAATAAGCATCCCTTTGAAGCAGAAGGCTCCAACACTTTTTGAATGTGTAAGTGGAAGGGGATCATGAACACTTTCTCGTAAACATCTGCTTGCATTTCCCAGGATCTTCTCGTGATTTCTACCTTTTGTCTAATTTGTCATTACACCATCTGTTTGAAGATAGAGCTATCACTGCCGGTTGGATTACTAGATAACGACTGCTCATGCTAATCATCACATGTATCGCAATACCTTAGTTCTATTTAATGTGAAACAATGTGTTGGTGTCAGAAATTGTCTCAGAGGTCCCATTTGTGAACAATTCTGAAAATAGAATAAAATAAAGATAATTATGTAATAAACTAAATAGAAACATTTCTAGAAATGTAATCCAATTTAGAACCTAAGCTTTTTTGGACAGAATTGTGCAAGATACACAGTTTAGTGTTTGTGACTTTGACAATTGTGGAGCAAAGTCCTGGCTAAGAAAACACCCATTGGAATAAGAGCAGAGTATGGGCCAACCACAAAATTTCTAAAGCTGTGAGTTTATTGAAGTTACTGTCTAATAAATAGAAGCCAGATTTAGACTCATGGGCCAACCATGAGCTATATACTTTGATTTAATCTGTTCAATCTTTCTAACATGAGAAGAAAACTTTCAAATTTGAAATATTAAAATATGTTATTATTGTCTAGGAATTTTATTTATTATGCAAAAAATTTTAATTATTTTGATTCAATTACTAAAATTTTATTTACTTAGCAAATTAGTATCAATGAGACTGAAGGTACTATGCAATGAAACTCACTATTATAAGCCACTCAAACTATTAAGAATATTGATGAATTCTCTGATCCTATAATCTTAAAGGCTATACATCTTTGAAAAGATAATTAAAAATTTAATACAAATAGATTAGTTTTGACTAATATATCTCACAGAACAATCCTAAACTAATATCCTGTATGTCACAAGGCAAGTCATACTGAAATATTATAAAAATGGAATTCACTAAAACTGAAATTAAAAGTACACACACACACACGAACACACACTTATTAATATATGCACAAGAATACACACACACCAATTTGATGCTGAGTGATTTTTCTTTGACCTAAGCATTTGTTTGGGGTTCATGCTAATCATTAATAGGAGTGGGAACAAATGTGTTCTGCAAAAATGTCCTGATTAAATGTGTATTGTCGACCTGGGAATGCCATTGTGAAAACCCCAGTGAGTTAGACCATGGGAAATGGAAACGCTTTCCCTGGTTATGCTCAGGAAAATGACAAACTCTCCTTTCCCGAGAGTATGTGCAGCGAATAGCCACTGTAATTTCTCCCCATGTTCACAGCCTGAAGACAGTCTTTCTACAGAAAAGGCTCCTAACAAGGTTAGCTAAGCCTGCCTCTCTTTTTCAACTGTACCTTCTTGCCCTGACTTCTGAATTATGTATTTGCAATAATACACTGAGCTTCCAGAGTTGTACAACTTCTCCATCAGAGAGCCCAGCCCACCCAAGCCCAGGTTTTTCTGTGTCTGTCTTTAGTGAGTCTTTCCCTGTTTCATATCTTCATTGTCCCTGTCAGGATTCCTGGAGTAAGATAATATACAAGGACAGAGCAAACAGGTCTCCTACTTCTAAATAGTCCACTGAATTTCAAATGAGATAAATAATTTGTATGATAATTATAAAGTAAAACAAGACAAATATAAGAAACCTAGAACTCATTTGTATAAACCAAGTAATGGTAGCTAAATTTTGAAGAGTTCTAATAATCCATGCTTTAATTTCCATTTTACAATGCCCTCTTCAGTGGATTCTCAAATATCGTGATGGCTTTCTCGAACTCTGTGGTTGATGCTTTTCTTTCTTTAAGCAGTCGATAAACATTTGTTCTGAAAAAAATCAATATTCCCCTAACCCCCAGAGCAAACTCTTCCCATAGCCAGATTCATGTATTTGTCTCTTCTAATGATGACAAAAGGACATTTTTGTTCAAAAGGGAAATTGAGTCTTCCTGAAATAATGAGGAAAATCCATGTGGTTTTTTTTGTTTTGTTTTGTTTTTTGTTTGTTTGTTTGTTTTTACTGAGAGGAGGATGGCTGATGACTCCTTTACCTATGGATAACTTGTGAAAGGCAGAAAATTCACAGAGGTAGGGAGAACTTCTCTCACTATAGCTCAAAAAGTGAAGGCAGACATTTTCAAGGTAAGGCTGTTTTCCTGGGATAACTGTCATTCGGTGTATTTCTTCTAATCATTTGTAAGAACAGCCCATGGGGAGTGGAGAAATACAACATAAAAGAAGCCGAAGTCCTTTGAGGATGCAGTAGGTGGAGTGCCTGGTGCCTATTTTTTGACATGGCAGGAAGACCCTACATGCAGATTCAAGGTTGTCTAACCACAAAAGGAGGTTTTAACATTCAAGAGATCTGCTTATAGGAGCCATCATCTCAGAATCAACTATAAGGCCAGAGGTTTGTGAATGGGGATAACTTGGATGGAGATAAGTTGAATATAGTCTGGTCTGGAACTCTAACACTACCTTCCTCTGCTCCTTGAATATTGATGTGTCAAAAAAAAAAAAAAAAATCATCCTTTTTGATCATGTAGCCCTGACTCCCAGCCACTTGTGCCAGACAGAACAGATGCTATTAAAGCCTTAAAATTTCACACCAGATTAACTAAAGTAAACTTTGAGTTTCTTCTTGATTACCTACCCCCCCTGTCTCTGTCATCAATCAAATCCTTATTTCTCTACAAGGAAGCCCTGGGCTCAGCTTCCCACCTCCTCCTCTTTCCTTGAAGCAGTTGCTTTAGCTAACTTTCTCTCTGCCCTTTTGAGATGTAAAACAAAGATCCAGGAGTGACTTTCTCAAGGACCTTCAAGCCATCCCTTTGAAATGCAAACATTAAACAGCTAGCCTCCACCTCCCAGTCTCTATGTTAGGCTCCTAACTTTGATCAGCATTAATGAGCAAACAATGAGGGCCTAATCACATTGACCCACCTCCTCTCTAAGATCTTCTAGGCATCCTTTTCATTAACTTACCTTACCATTTAAAGAGCTGCTTTTGTGTTTCTCTGGTTAAAAGAGTCTTGACCTTATTGCAATAGCCATCAATAAATCTTCTTGGCTGCTTCACACTCGCTATCTGGTGCAATTTTCTTTTGACAGGAGAATTGCCCTTCCTGACTTGAAGGTGAGTGTTCTTCCCTTACTTATCCTGTGGGCTTGTCTCTTGCTTCCCACTTCCTTTTGCCTTTCTGTCCAGTTGTTTTATACTTGAGCCTGTAATTTGCTTCAAGAGTGCATTGTGGCTTTGGAGGTGGATTCTGGTCTGAGGGCCCAAGAAGGTTCATACGTTTTCCATAAATATAATTAGTTTTTTCTTTTCTTTTTTTTTTTTTTTTTTTTTTTTTTTTTTTTCTGGAATCTAGTGCTTGATAGGCGGGACACTGTAAGGAATGGACCCACGTCTGTAATCAGGATTGAAATATCTACTGAGGATTGAGGAAAATCAGTCTTTAGGTCAGTCTTCATTGGTTCCATGGGTGTCTTTATGCTTCCTATTTAAGACGAGAGTGATCTTATAATTCATTAAATAATTTTCAGACCTTCAGAAATCATAGATTGTTAGTAAACATGCCGAGACAACACTTATAAGGAGTCTCCTAAGAAAACTGCTACTTAAGACTGTAGCGTGTAATTTTAAAAAGCACACTTCACCTTCTCGGGACCCCGCTCTTGCCAGCCCACCCTCTTCGGGGTCTCATTATCCTGGCTAGCATTGCCAAGGCAGAACTCCTAGATCGCTCTTTTGCCAGCCAACTACCCTGCAGCCAGCTCTGCCAGTGCTCGCCCCAGTCTGGCTCAGCTCTGTGATACCAATACCGCCAGCTTGTTTGTCTCCGCCCAACCCCCTGCCCAATAACCTCAGCCCCTCCTAATAACACCCCTGTGACCCTCAATAATGCTGCCTGTTCCTCTGTTCCAGATCCTCTGACTGCCTGCTTTCTCTTCCAGTTCACTTTAACACCACGAATGGAAAACACCAGACACTACTATATGTTAAAACTGTTCAGATAGCTCAAAGGCTGAGAGACGAGTATCCTGCCCCATCTTCCTTGGCTTCCGGCAGGCTGCAGAGGTCACAATCTATCGGTGCCCTAGAAACCTACAGGTCTGCAACTTCTTGTCTGCCCATGCTTGGTCAGACTCTCATCCTCTTTCTTTTCTTCCTGTCTTGCTTCCATATCTTCATCCAACAATTAGCTTCTGCTGTCTTTATTAGCCAATCAACAGTTAGAGAAATAATTAGGGAAGCAACTAGGAAAACTCCCCCTACATGAGATCATTATGAAGGCATTCATGTCTTCAGTGATTGACATGAAATATATTTAAGTTGCATGTGCACTTGGGCACACACACAGGCTTTCACTTTGCATGTATTCACACAAACATCTCCCACAAACACAGAGTGATAAATACTGTAAAGCCATGTCTGTGCTCTGAGGAAACTTGGCATCAGTGCGGATCCCTTTCATTCCTGCCCCCCAGGATTCACAGCCTAAGTCAAACCCTCATTGGCAACGTTTCTCCTGAATCTTTTCTCTGACACCTTTCATACATTCCCTCCTTTAATTCTTCATGAACACAAAAGGCACTGTCTCCCTTTAATTGGAGCTCCTATCATTTATAATTGTTTTTCTGCTGGTAAAGGGAAGTGTTTTGACCACACACAAAATACCTATTAAAAAAAAAAAATGAAAAAGAGACACTATGAGATTGTCTTTCTCATGTTGCCAAGTTTAATTTTCATTTTCTCCTAGCTTTCTTTTACTTTCTTTCTCTCTCCTCTCTCTCTCTCTCTCTCTCTCTCTCTCTC
>NC_034611.1:36145319-36181927 GCF_900095145.1 Mus pahari | reverse complement strand
ATATATATATATATATATATATATATATATATATATATATATATATGACTTGTTGAGTCCAGCTAGTGTTGCTTGTATGTACATGATTTCAGGGCAGATCACTTGGTATTATATAACCAACTAAGGACCTTATCTCTGAGTAAGACTTATTCTTCCTCTCTCATCAGTGATTAATTGCCTATGGTCCTTTCTTTAGGGTTGGATCCCTGTGAGATTTCTCCTATCCACACTAGCATGTCTCCTGATGCCATCCTCCTTTGGATCATTTTTTTTTTGTCAGGCATGTTATTAAGAATTCATTGGTATAGATTCCCAATCATTTCCAGGAGACACAATCTCACAGCATTCTTCCTGTTTCCCTGGACAGGCCCCCTGCGATCAGTTGCTCTCTGTATTTTGACCAATTCTGGTTTTCTAGGATGTTATCCATTTGCTTGAAAGAGTAGTTTCTTTGATGATAGGTGAGAGCCCCACTTCACTATGTTCATAAGGATGATTTTTGAAATACAGTTAGGATTTAGGTTGGACTACTAGTAGTAGGTTCTCCTCTAATATCCATAATCACACTATCTCTAAATTAGTTGGCTAGATTTCTAGAACCAGACATAATTCCCCTACTATTGTGCAGGCTTTAATCCAAGTAGACAGTGGTTATTATTCTCAAGATATGTATATCACTACTGCAAAAGCCAGAAGTTGGAAAGAACCCAGATGTCCCTCAACAGACGAATGGATACTGAAAATGTGATACATTTGCACAATGGAGTACTACGCAGCTGTTAAAAACAATGAATTTATGGAATTATTAGACAAATGGAAGGATCTGGAGGATATCATCCTGAGTGAGGTAACCCAATCACAAAAGAACACACATGATAAGCACTCACTGATACATGGATATTAGCCCAGAAGTTTGGAATATCCAAGATACAATTTGCAAAACACATGAAACTCAAGAAGGAAGACCAAAGTGTGGATCGAAGTATCTTAGAGGTATTCTTAGAAGGGGGTACAAAATTCCTATGGAAGGAGTTACAGAGACAAAGTGTGGAGCAGAGACTGAGGGAATGACCTTCCAGAGACTGCCCCACCTGGGGATCCATCCCATATACAACCATCAAACCCAGACACTATTGTGGATGCCAACAAGAGCTTGCGGACAGGAGCCTGATATAGCTGTCTCCTGAGAGGCTCTGCCAGTGCCTGACAAATACAGAAGTGGATGTTCACAGCCATTCATTGGACAGAGCACAGGGCTCCCAATGAAGGAGCTAGATAAAGTACCCAAAGAGCTGAAGGGGGTTTCCAGCTCCATAGGAGGAACAACAATATGAACTAACCAGTATCCCCATAGCTCCCTGGGACTAAACCAGCAACCACAGAAAACACATGGTGGGACTCGTGGCTCTAGCTGCATATGTAGGATGGCCTAGTTGGTCATTAGTGGGAGGAGAGGCCCTTGGTACTGTGAAGGTTCTATGTCCCAGTATAGGGGAGTGTCGGGCCAGGAAGCTGGAGTGGGTGGGTTGATGAACAGTGGGAGGGGGGAAGCTTGAGGGGATAGGGAGTTTTCAGAGGGGGAATCTGGAAAGGGAATAACATTTAAAGTGTAAAAGAAGGAAATATCTAATAAAAAATAAACCTGTTTCATAGGTATCAGGGCTCGGTTGGACTTTTGCTTAATTTATCCCTTGAATATTTCCACAGTGCATTATGGTAAAATGAGATGTAGTCTTATGGATGAGGCTTTCAGGTTCATTCCATCTCAAATATTGGAAGTCAGAGGTTCTCAGCCTTCCTAATCTTGCAACACCTTGATACAGTTTCTCGTGTTGTGGTGACTCCCAAACACAAAATTATTTCATTGTTAATTCATGACTATAATTTTGTTACGGTTATGACTTCCAGTGTAACTATTTATTATGTAGGATATCTGATATATGATCACCAAAGGGTTCACAAGCTACAGCATGAGAATTATTGTTCTTTCTCCTGTCTCCAAAATTTGGAGAGTCTTTAGGATTTAATCTCTAGGAGACAACCAAAGACAACATCAATCACCTCTATTGTTATGGTAGTATTTGGGACTCCCATGATAAATAATTCTGATGGCTTATTCTGGTATTAACATTAGGTGGCCTACAGCTCTTGGAAGGAGCATGTCATTCCATGTAGTATAATTTTATTTTATAAGTAAACCATAGGGCAGTGGTGGTGCATACCCAGGACTTTAGAAACAGAGCCAGGGGTATCTCTCTGAGTTCAAGACCATCCTAGTCTACGGAATGAGTTTCAGGTCAGACAAAACTACACAGAGAAATTCTGTCTTGACAGACTCCCCCCAAAATAATAATGATGATGATGATGATGATGATGATGATGATGATGATAATATATGTATATGTGTATGTACCGATACACTCATGTATTATATACAAATTTAGGTAAAATGAAATAATATGATTATGTATGAGAATTTCAAACCTTTACTCTTTTTTTATTTTTACTTATTTACCTTACATTCTGCTCATGGTCTCCTTCCTGGTCACTCACCCCACAGTCTTTCTCCCCACCCCCCATCCCCATGCCCTTCTCCTCTGAGCCAGTGGATACCCTCTGGTTATCTCCCCACCCCAGTACATCAGGTCTTTGTGAGGCTAGGTACATCCTCTCCCGGTACAGCTAAACAAAACAGCCAAGCTAGAAGAACATAATCCCACATACAGGCAACAGCTTTTGGGATAGAGCCTGCCCCTGTTGTTCAGGACCCACATGAAGATCAAGTTGTATGTGTGCTACATATGTGCTGGGAGGCCTAACTCCACCCCATGTGTGCTCTTCGTTTAGTGGTTCAGTCTATGTGAGCCCCAAGTCCAGGTTAGTTACCTCTGTTGGTTTTCCCATGGTTTTCCTAGCCCCTCCTGTTTCTGTCCATCTTCTCTCTCTCCATTCTCCCTCTTCTTCTAGATTGAGTTCTCTTAACTCTTCTCAATTAAGGTTTCCTTGATTTCTCCCTTCATATCACTTATTTCCTGCTATTCCTCCTGATAATCAACACCCCTACCTCCACCTCCACAAATCATTCTGCTGTGGCTGCTTCTCCTCCTTCTTCTCCTTTGTCTTCCTCCTCCTTCTCTTTTTCTTCTTAACTTTTCTAGATTTATCATTGCTTTAGGTCATATCTTACTACTTAATATTTGAATAAAGGAATCAAGGATGAGAAAGAACATGCAATGCTTGTTTTTCAGGTCTGTGTTACCTCACTCAATATAACATTTTATAGTTCTTTTACTTTTACCTGCAAATATTATAGTTTAATTTTATTTTTATTTATCAATTGATTTATTGTATTTATTTCTTATGTATATATATATATATATATATATATATATATATGTATATATTCTAATTTATGTAGTTGAATCATATTCCGTAGTATTTAAATATCACATTTTCATTATCTTTTCATCTGTTGAAGGACATTTAAATTGCTTCCACTTCCTAGCTTCTGTGAATAGAATAGCAGTGAACATTGCTGAGCCAGTTATCTGTGAAGTAAGTCATTGAGTCCTTTGGGCATATGCCAAGATTATATGGCTGGGTCATATGATAGATTTATTTTTAGCTTTTTGAGAATTTTCCTTTCTGATTTCCATCATGGCATCCCTTCAACACTGAATAAGGGTTATTTTGCCTCCAAATGTTATTCACTATTGCTTAATTTCCTTGATATTGCCCATTTTGACTTGCATAAAATAAAATTCCAATTTTTTTCAATTTGCCTTCCCATAATTCTAAGGATGATTAATATTTTTGACATGTCTTATCCATGTTTTGAAAACTCTTGATTCCTATCCAAAGCCCTTTTTGTTTGTTTGTTTGTTTGTTTGGGTTTTTTGTTTGTTTTTTTGTTCTTTCTTTCTTTCTTTCTTTCTTTCTTTCTTTCTTTCTTTCTTTCTTTTTCTTTCTTGTTGACAGGGTTTCTCTGTGTAGCCCTGGATGTCATGGAACTCACTCTATAGACCAGGCTGGCCTCAAACTCAGAAATCTGCCTACCTCTGCCTCCTGAGTGCTGGGATGAAAGGCATGCACCACCACTGCTCGGCCAAAGCCCATTTTTTAAAACACATCATTTGTGTTTGTTTGCAGATTTGCTTGTTTTGGCACATCTTTTGAGTTCTGTACACATTCTAGATATCAATCTTCTGACAGATATATTGAGACCAACAATTCTTTCTTCCCCCGCGAGTCTCCTCTTTGACTGGTTATTTTCTTACCTTGGCAAAACATTTTTAATTTTATCTATTTATTTATTTGCATTTTCTGATTTATTTATAATTTTTGTATCTTTTAAAATATTATTTTATTAGATATTTCCTTTATTTACATTTTAAATGTTATCCTCTTTCCTGGTTTTCCTCTGAAAACTCCCTCCTCATGTCGTCCCCTCCCCTACTTACCTACCCACCCACTCTCACTTCATGGTCCTGGCATCCCCTACACTGGGCATGCATGAGGTCTTCACATGACCAAGGGCTCTCCTCCCATTGATGACCAAGTAGGCCTTCCTCTGCTGCATATGTAGCTGGGGCCATGAGTCCCGCCATGTGTACTCTTTGGTTGGTGGTTAAGTCCCTAGGATCTTTTTTTTTTTGGGGGGGGGGAGGGTACTGGTTAGTTCATATTGTTGTTCCTCCTATTGAGCTGTAACCCCTTCAACTCCTTGGGTCCTTTCTCTAGCTCCTTCATTGTGGACCTTGTGCTCAGTCCAGTGGATCCACTTCTCATGTGTGAACCTCAGTCTACAAGCACATAGCCACGAAGGGAAAGGTAGTTATCACTGTCACCCATTATGACCCACTGCTCTGACATCTATGTCTCCTAGGAAGTAGTTGAAGTTGTACTTGTTTGAATGCTATGATCTTTCCAGAATGTGTATAAACACAAACTCATTAATTCTGTCCTTACCTTTATTGAGCTGGGATGCAGCTAAATGTATGGGTCTGTGTTCTCATTCAATGATTCATTGATTTCATGACCTTGCCTAACACAGGTCACTAGGATGGAGATCAGTTGATATATTTTCTACCTCCTGTCATGGGCAGAAAGGCCTTAGAGCCCAGACCTATAGAAGTTGAGCTTCTTTTTTAAAAATATTAAGAGGATGAGCTCCATCATTCAGAATCGCACAGATTCAAGGTCAGGGTCAAGTGGTGCTTAGCTGGCTCTGCGGAAGTCACTAGAAGACAAGGAATACAGTAGAGTGTAGAAGTGTGTAAGCATATGAATCCCGGTTATCCAGAATGAAGAGTTTACAAATAGAGAAGGGCTAGGTGAAGATGTCAGAGCTCTGAGTACTTCCATAGAAAACTGAATAGCTACGGAAATAAAACATGACTTGGTAACCCTTTAATCCTGCAGTTCAGAAAAAAATAAAGAACAGAGTTAATAATTCTCGACAGACTATTTAAGAGTTTACAGCAAAACTGATAGAACGTTTCTTTCAAACAAGCATAAATAAACCAAAAGTGGTTTTTTTTTTTGGGGGGGGGTTGGTTTTTGGATTATTTTTTAGTTTGTTTTGTCAAAAATCATTGAAATTTGCCATTTCTTCCCCCGACCATAGAGTACATCATACCTTAAATTTTCGCAGTTGTTGCACATGCATACACACTCAATGTCCAAATAAAACAGGGAGGCTCACAAGTCTTTAACAATTCTACGGGTTCGCGAATTTACTTATGTTCAAAGTCTGCATTGCTTTTGCACCATTAGGTTACTGGTCCCAATATGAATTTGATAAAGAGCAATCCATGAAATCTGGTCTCCACTCTTTTCCTGTATATTCTCTGAAGCAGGGATCAAATATCTACATGTTTCATCTTCTTTTGTCTGAATGTCTTTTTTGGCTTTCACCCCATGACACCATGATCACTATTTGCCTTCCCATAACTTGTGAGGTTTAGGAGGAGAAAAAAAACAGTGTTTATTTGCGTGATGTTTACTTTCATGCCTCTTGGTCTGCCGTGAGACATAAAAATATCTGACTGAGAACCACCTACTTGTCCATGAGGATGCTTCTAAGATAGATCAACCACTGAATTGGTAAGCCCCTGCCTCACACGGATGCGGGTATCATCTCATCTTCCAAGGATGTTAACTCACGGAATACAGTAGAAGTTTGAATGTACTCTCAGCCTGCCTGAGGGTTCTGAGAGGGGGGTTCTGCTTTTGACACTCTTCTTTACATTTGACTGTTGACTTTGAATCTAGGACTGCAGTGTATCCTATCAGCTTCCCAGCTCTCAGGCCTTCAGATTATGAAAGTGACTTTGATGATTCTTTAGTGTAGAAAGACTCAAATTTTGGACCTCCTCATCTTAAATAGCATGAACTAATCCATTATAGCAAAAACAGTTTTAGACATAATGTTGCTATAAATTATGTCAACATTCCACTGGAAAGACATATGTGTGGTATTTGTGCTTATCCTATTCTATTTCTCTGGAGTGTTGGGCATTGGGCTACATACATAGGCAGTCTGGTCTCCAGTCGTGCTGAGGTAGGTGTAGAACCCAGGGACCTGGTGGTGATAATTCACCTACATGGGACGGAAGGAGTTCTCTCATGTCTCCTGGAACCCTGACTCCTGTCGAAGTTACCGCCCCCCCCCCACAACCCCCATAGGAGAAGTATGGCTTTTAGTCATGTAGACAATGTCCCAAGCTCCTGATCTTCAGGCTACACTCCTCCCTAGTTACCTAGCAACAGTAAAGATAACAGCACACCATAAGAGGGGCTGCCTGGCCCCACCTTGCTCTCTTACTCCCCTTACTCTCCTCTCCTCTCTCTTCCTCTCTAGCCTTTCTTTTCTCTCTCTCTCCTTTTCCCCTTTCTCTCCTCTCAGCCATAGCCTCCTCCCTCTCTCTTTTCTACCTTTTCCCTTTCTCCCTGCCTTTCTATAATAAAGTTCTAAAACCATAGACTGTCTCTCTTCATCAAGGTCCATTGTGCTTACTCTCTCCTGTGTGGGAACCTCTCCCCTATGCCCTCTCTCCCATAACCCTGGTCAGGGACTGCCCCTTGTCCACCCCCTGTTGAGTGGGGTCAGTGGCTTAGATGCCCACCTGGGGCTGAGTGGAAAGCATCCAACAGCCCTCCCACATCTGCCTGCCCTGAGCATAGGGGGGCTCTGGCTGGACATGGGCTCCTTCCCTCTCCCTCTTTCCCCACAACCCTCTGCCCTCTCTCCCATAACCCCGGAGCCCTTGGCCAGAGGCTACCCCTTGTCCACCCCCCGCTGAGTGGGGTCAGTGGCTTAGATGCCCACCCAGCTCCTAGTGGCAAGTGTCTGGCAGCCCTCTCACATCTGCCTGCCCAGAGCATAGGAGGAACTCTGGCTGGACATGGGCTATCCTCCTGTCCCCCTCTTCCCCAGCACCCCTTTTATTTCCCACATTAGAGACTGTACTGGCTAGTTTTGTGTCAACTTGACACAGCTGGAGTTATCATAGAGAAAGGAGCTTTAGTTGAGGAAATGCCTACATGAGATCCAGTTGTAAGGCATTTTCTCAATTAGTGATCAAGGGGGAAAGGCCCCTTGTGGGTGGGACCATCCCTGGNCTGGTAGTCTTGGGTTCTATAAGAGAGCAAGCTGAGCAAGCTAGGGGAAGCAAGCCAGTAAAAAACATCTTTCCATGGCCTCTGNATCAGCTCCTGCTCCCTGACCTGCTTCAGTTCCAGTCCTGCATTCTTTGGTGATCAACAGCAGTATGGAAATGTAAGCCAAATAAATCCTTTCCTCCCCAACTTTCTTCTTGGTCATGATGTTGTGCAGGAATAGAAACCCTGACTAAGACAAATTGGTACCAGCAGAGTGGGGTATTCCTGTGACAATCTGACCATGTTTTGGAGAGGACTGTGGAAGGACTTTGGAACTTTGGGCTAGAAGATCCATTCGGTGTTAAGAGCTCTGTCGAATGTTGTGTAGGAGCTTGGAAGATAATGTTGAGAACAGTGCAGAAAATGGAGGCCTGGCTTGTGTAATTTCAGAGGGAAAATTAAAGACTCTTTTCAGGGCCATTGCTATTTTGGATTGTGAAAATTCTGTGGTTCTGGTTAGCTGGCGCTGAAGAATCAGCTGTGATTTAACAAGATACCAGAACTACTAAAGCAAAACCTTTGCATTACTGGGACTATTGATGCTGGTTAGCTGGAGCTAAGGAATTAGCAGTGATTACGAAGAGACCAGCATCATTGAGGTGACATCTTCTGGGAAGTATTTTCTGAGAGCACAAAGAGGCTGTGTTCCAGAGATAGCCAAGGTTGTACTTTGTGCTGCAGCAGGACTTGGTAATGTGTAAGAGTNACCCAGGTGGTACTGGTTTTGAAGGCATGAAGGGGTCATGCAGAGCAGCAGAGGCTCGGCACTGTGAGAGGCCATGGAAGGCCATTGGTGAAGGTGCAGCCTCAGTTGCAACTGATGGCCCAGGACTGAAGGTGTTGTGCAGTGTTTTGGAAATGCCAGTACCATGAGATGACCACCAAGAACAGCAGCAGTAGTGGAGTACAGGCATCTGGAGCCTAGAGGACAAGGTGTGTGCTACAAAGGGCATGGCTGGAGATGTGACCCAAGCCCTTGGAGGAGCCCAGAAGATCATGAGTTGGATCCCAGACATTGGACGGTTGGAGTTGATTTCGCTTTTGATTGTGACTGTGCCCTGGTGCTTTTCCCTCTTGAAGGAAGTATTTTAGTGGAACCCACAGTTAAGAGACTTTTAATTGTAAAGACTTTGGATTTTAAGAGAGATTGAAATTTTAAGAACTTGCCAAGACTGTGGGACTTTTAAAGTTGTTTTAAGATCTTGGAAATGAATAAGAACTAAGGGTTGAGGCTTACTAGTGATGTGTTTGTGTGTCAAGTTGACAAGGGGTCAATTGTACTGGCTAGTTTTGTGTCAACTTGACACAGCTGGAGTTATCATAGAGAAAGGAGCTTTAGTTGAGGAAATGCCTACATGAGATCCAGTTGTAAGGCATTTTCTCAATTAGTGATCAAGGGGGAAAGGCCCCTTGTGGGTGGGACCATCCCTGGGCTGGTAGTCTTGGGTTCTATAAGAGAGCAAGCTGAGCAAGCTAGGGGAAGCAAGCCAGTAAAAAACATCTTTCCATGGCCTCTGNATCAGCTCCTGCTCCCTGACCTGCTTCAGTTCCAGTCCTGCATTCTTTGGTGATCAACAGCAGTATGGAAATGTAAGCCAAATAAATCCTTTCCTCCCCAACTTGCTTCTTGGTCATGATGTTGTGCAGGAATAGAAACCCTGACTAAGACAGAGACCATATGTAATAAATAAATATATTAGTAATCAAGAAGCTTGCTTGTCACTATTACATTATTATATGGTATTTCAATAATTTTTTTAAAAATACAAAAAAATCCAAGGGACCAGACTTTCTTCATAAGTGACTATATAATCTCAACCCTGAATTGGTTATTTATTTATTTATTTTAATCTAGAAAATAAAATATCAATTAAAATATAATAAAAATAAAAAGATGTATACAAATAATATGTAAACTAAAAATAAGTTTATGATTAAGAATATGGCTCAGTTTTTAATTGTCTACAAAGTATTAGACGGACCTTATTTTGGACTCCTAGAACCCACATAAAATGAGCCTAGCATAATGTCAGATGCTTCTAATCACAACCCTAGAGAAGCAGACAAAGACACTAGAGCATTACTGGCCAGGCAGCTTAGCTGAAGCATTAAACAACAGGTACATTGAGAAAATCTGTCACAAAATATAAGGCGGAGGACGATTGAGAATGACACCTGGCAGCAACATCTGGCTTTCACAAGCATATGCACAGAAATGTTCACACAATATAGCAGTAAATAATTGACAAGTTTAAAATTAAAAATGGCCAAATTAAGCAATAGAAAATTATACAAATAATGCTTAGTTATTTTAAGGTTCAGTCACAGATATTGTTTCAAAAAATAAAGTAGAGAGTGTTGGAAAAACACCTGACATCAACCTATGTCCCCAACGTGCATGTATAAACCCATGCATATTTACAATCGAGTAATTTATTGAAATGAAAATATCCACCCTTAAGTTATGAAACATTAATTTGGTTATGGTAAGTATCCATCACAAAGAAAACAAATTCACAGATCCTAATAGATTCTAAGAGCATCTATAAACAAAGAATAGTAAATGTAGATCAAGACAAAGATGAGTAACATAACAGAAGTAATCACCGGATCAAGATACATTTTATTATTAGAATTGATAATAACTCATTTAAAAGTCTGTTCCCGACATGCATTATTTAAGTTTAAAAACAGTTATTTAGAATTTAGTTAATTTTTGCATTCATTTTTGTACTCTTAGATGGAATGGCATTGACAGTTTGTCTTAGTGAACTGATCTAAAATTAAGTGCAGTAATAACTGTATTGCATATGGAAAAATAGTAAACTTTAAACCCTGTTTACATATTTGATGCTAAAATTAAGGCATATGATGTTAAGAATGTGTTTAATAAAGAAGAAATGAAGTTTACACATAAAATTGATGTCAACTAGCAGAGAGACTAGATTTTACTACACTTTTATTAAAAGATCTCAAACTTGATTCAGACAGTTAAATTTAAGCCACAATTCAAAAAAGTCATTCAACTTCTGAGAGCTAAAGCAATAAATTGTTTATTCCTATTTGTCATTTCTTAGGAAATGTTGCGTTAATCAAAATTTACAAACATTCTCCCTAGATTATAAGTTTGCCAACATATTGTAAAGTCTAATAAAATCATATGAACTTTTGCCTCCACCTCCTCTAAAATACTTGCTGTGTAATGGGATAAGGCAGATACCTAGCTATACCCTTAGGCAAATTTTAGTTTATGATTCTGGATCCAGCACCTTGGAAGACTGGCCTTCTCCGTCATCCTTGAAGCAACTGGCAGTGACTCCAGGCTCCTGTGATTGCTCCCTGCCTGTGTTTTACGTGCTTGCCCTAAAGATGTAAACATTAGCTGCAACATCTCATCAGGAAAAGGCTGGAAATGTCTCACGGATAATTATATTTCTTTTGCAG
Source organism: Mus pahari (assembly GCF_900095145.1). Taxonomy (NCBI): domain Eukaryota; kingdom Metazoa; phylum Chordata; class Mammalia; order Rodentia; family Muridae; genus Mus; species Mus pahari. The sequence goes on along the minus strand of NC_034611.1, from coordinate 36,170,821 downwards.
GGATGAATTCTGATCCTTATTCTAGGTCACATTTAAATATGACATTTGAGGGTTTTTTTTTTTTAATAAACAGAGGAATGATTCTGAAACAATGCAGAAATGATGCATATAAAGAAGTCAGTGTTGAGAAACCAGAGGGAATTATTACAGTGATTATTTAGTAAACTGAATGTAGACCAGGACTGACACTCAAGATACACCCATTACCATATTTTCCATTAGCTGCATGCCATCCTAAGCAATATCTCACTGCGATCCCACGGTTAATTTTAGCTTGAGTAATGTAAATTATTTCCTGTGTTCAATTTACTTATTTGATATGACAACCTAAAGGGAAAGTGTACCTCTGAACTTTATGTGAAATACTGGTGTACAATGTGCTTATTCCTGACACAAGTGAGTTCTGTTTCAATCTGCCCTGCACCTCTGAGGGGCTTGTAGTAGATATTGCTTTCCTAAGTATTGACTTTTACATTTTGTTCGGAATCACTCTTGCTTTAAATGTGCTTGATGTATTCTGCACATTTCTTGAAAACCAATGCAAAGTACTGAAATAGAAACTTAAGCATTCTTTGGAAAGTCAGTCGAATGGTGTTTTGTTGGGACAAACATGTGAAGGAACATTGAGCCAAAGCAGACACAACTGAAGGATGGTCTGCTAAAGCAAGCACATGAAAGGACATGTCATGAAGGATTCTTTGCTAACACACATGTATTGTTCTGCCTTACAGTGCATAGTTGAGCTGCATTTGTTGGGACTCCATAGAGAGAAATGAGCCAAAAAGCTTCTGGTGGTGTGCTGCAATTTCTTGCTGCTCCACAGACTTGGGATGATTGACAGATGATGTCAGCTGAGACAGACACACATGCTGAGGCAAGACCCATGGAGGATCTGTGATGTCTGAAGGATATAAATAAGAATCTATAGACGATGATGGAGGCTGAGCTTGGCTTCTTATAGAGCTAGCTGTGCAATGCTTGTGGATCTGTCATCTTTGTGGATGTTCTCTTCCCTGAGAGGCAGAGTCAAAAGCTTCTCCTGGCATTCCTCCTGGTCCCTCTTGCTGACTCAAGCCCAGGGTGAGGCCTGGCTGTCTCTGTTAGGTAGTCCCACCTCTGCTGATTTGTGTTTGCAATCCTAATTGTGAATTGACCATGCTGCCAGCTGCCTGCTAACCTCTGAACTGATTTCCAGACAACACAGATGGGAGTTGCTCCAAAGAACTTTTCTAAATACGTACACGCCCTACCACCATATCCTTTCTTTCCCACTACTTCTGGTGAGTGGTGGGCTAAAAGGGAAGTTAAATCATTTAAGAAACATCATTAAAATTAAGATTTGAAAAAAATAAGGTTACAAAATACAGTTACTGTAAGAAAAAAATTGAAAAAGATGACATAAAATGTTAAAAATAAGCTATAATCGATGTGATTATTTTAGTAGGTATTTTAGGATGTAGTTAAAAATTTGTTTTAAATTTCTGTTTGAAATTAAAAATACAAAGACTTGTCCACTTTTGTGCTGTATACTATATTTAGAAACCATCCCCCAGATATTGGCTTTAATCCTCTATTAATCAGGTAATGTTTACAGTCACAATGAAAAAATTTGCAGAAAGACTGATGCCACCATTTTTGTGTATGTATACCTCAGTAACCTTATATAGAAGCAAACATTTTTAACACTATATACTGCTTTATAAGGAATAAAAATTTTAAAGTACCATACATTTTTATCCAATAGCAATATACTTGAGCTTTCAACAATACTTAATTTCTTAATTTTCTTAACACAGAACTTTTTCTTTATATAAGCACTTTTTTCATAGGTTAATATTTAGGATGGTATAAAATACACTGCCTTCATTTAAATTTGTTTAGAAAAATGTTCATTACACATTCATTTGCAAATGCAAAATTCTTTCGTGTAGCCATGTGTCCTTTGTGACTGTATCACCAGTATGCCTGTTATAAATCCAAATACACATACAATCATATTGGTTTTTTATCAGTAGTGCTATCTCATCTGTAAACCTGTTGTTTGAACATAACACTGTTGAAGTTAAAACTTTGATCATCTAAAATTACTGAAATCTTACATTGTACCCTATATTTTATGATTCAATAATTTATATACACTTTTTACATTCATCAATATTTATAAGCCACCTATGAAAAGTAACACACTTTGTAGACTCCCTGGCTTATAAGCAAAGGCCTTTAAATCTAGTACTTAAAACAAGTGGCTAAGTTAAAATAATTTTGTCTTATAACTGAAAATTTACAACTATCTAAAATATGATTTGAATTAAATTATCTTAAATGAATATGTAAAAAATTAGGTTACAGTATAGTTTTGTGAAAAGCCCCTTACTTTCAATACTAATACCAACCAATCAGCTAGCAACAAAGAAGTATTTTCATATAGAACTCTGATGGATGCAATATTAGAGCTCATATTAAATAAAAATTTCAATACCAGGGACTGGTTACCTCTTTTAGATTTTAGAGTGTTAAGCCAGTGAAAACTCCTAGACCCTCACACAGCATAGGCTACTGACAATGCTACCATTAATTCTTTAGAACTTTAATATAAGACACTCTCACTGAGTCATTGAATATCAAGCAGTCAAGCGCTCTTAAAAATTTACATCCCTGCTACCCTGCTTACATCCAGTTTACATGGGTCTGGAAAGTGTAATGTATAATACTGCAGAAAAGTAATCATCAATGCGTCACAGCTATGACCTCTGAGAGCTGTGATCACGAGAGTCACAACACATGCTCACTGGTGCAACAGTGACTAGGACATCACAGAGCAAACAAGCTACTTTATAATATTCTTGGGCTGAGGCTAGATCCTGGGCATCATCTCCAAGAGAACTGACAGTAGACCTCAGTCCCCTGTGACTGATAGAAAGTAAAATCTCCTCTAATTTTGGGGTCAGGGAGAAAACCCCGTGACCTGTTGAGAAAGGAAAGCCTGAATTTGTACTGGCTGCGCTAGGGTGACACCATGTTGACAGTGAATTGGTTTCTCCTGGGTTATGTTTAAGGGTATTTTCATAGTCTCAGGATCTCTTTTGCTGGTGATTTACTGCAAATCTTTCAATACAGGATTGAATTGAAGAGGTTAATAAAGCATTTTAGGACTGGAAGATATATGGAGACAAGGCATAAATTTTGGTGAGTAAATGGTTGTTTATAGGCAAGTGAATTTGACCATCTGAGTAATTTATAGTCCTGAGGAGATGACTGTTTGATAAATTTGTTTGTTGGATATATGGGCTTCTCTGGAGTTCTAGAAAGGAAAAAAAATCTTACTATTATTTGAGATGAATTCTTTGAAACAAAATTTAAAGCCTTGTAATATGCTTCATCTTGAAAAGTGAATTCTGAAACCCGAGGTTACTAGTTCAGAATTCAAAATTGCTACTAATCTGGAGCAGAAACAAGATGACAATAAAAAGGTCCATCTGTTATATAAAATAGGTCTCATTATAGGAACAGAATAAAGACGTGGCTAGTGCTAGGTAAAAGTATTCGCGTAGAGAAACCTTATATCTGTGACAAAAATTATTATGATCCACTTGATCAATCTTTGACATACACACACATTGACAAACACACACACACACACACACACATTTACTTAATGAGCTTGAGGAAGGGTGTTTTAATGATGAACAGATATTAGACATTATATGATTATACGTCGTGTTCATTCTTTTCTACATTGTGTAGTAGAGGAACCTGAAATATAGACCTACACTAAGATATTTCCAGGTAGGGAAATGTATCAACATAGAAGTTCTGAGCATTTATGTGGCTGAAAGCACACGAGGAGTCTACATGAGAGCATCAGCTAGGTACGAAGTATGTAGCCATGGAACTGATGTATTTTTAGAATTCGTGGTCAAGCATAAAATAGGTAGATCCATGAAATAAAATGACATTTGTCATTCTAACAATATGCATGTGGTGACTTGCTTTAGAGTACTTCTTGTGTTTAAAAAAAAAAATCTCTTAGCTCTATGGATTCTTTTCTCCCTCTCTTGTTCTCTCCATTATCCCTCCCTCCCTCCCTCCCCCCTCCCTCTCCCCTCCCTCCCTCCCTCTTTCTCTCCCTCCTTTCCTTCTTCCTTCCACCTTTACTTCCTTCTTTCCTTTACTTTCCCTTCCCTCTTTTCTTCCATATTCCCTCTCTTGGATTCCGTCTTTTCTTCCTTTCTCTTAGTCTTTTCATTTTCATTCCATTCTACAACTGGGTATCACCCAAATTTAGGTGGCTACTGTATAAATAAAGGATGTGGAGTGGCAAAGGGGTGTGAATCAGAAGTATATATTTGTGGGCCTCTCCTTGTAATGCACCTGAGAATTTTGAATTCATCCCGTGTGGTAGTGAAAGCATCACCTACAGGGGCATAGTTGTTTTCAGGTAAATTTTATGGTGTCTTTATGTTGTGGCCAAATTCATTTACTTCCTTTGAAATAGTATCACTTGACTTATTACTTCTTCTTTTTCAAGAGATCATTGGCATTAATTCAAACCTTATTAGTTATTCACATAAATTCTGTTTGCTTCGTGACACTGCGGGTTCCTTTTCATAAGCAACAGCATATAAAAGATAAGGAAAACCCTTCGTCAAAACATTTAGGTCAACAAAGTATGAAGCTTGCATCTTTTTAAATAAAATGTTAGTGATTACCCAAGTGTTTCTCATTTGTGTTTTATAAGATGTAATCTATAATTCAAATGAAGAATACTGGTTGCCTGCATATTAACATGATTACCCATTTAGACATTAGTTCCTCCTGTTTAAACAGGCAATTGGCATTCTTTGAGGGAGGGGATTGCAAGAATTTACTATTTGTCCAGGATAATTGTTATTGGCCTGCTTCTGAATCATCTTTGACAAGTACCTCTAGCTTAATCAATACAGGTGTTGCAAGATGTTCGACTGAAGGTAGAAAACCAACCTTTACTATGGGTGCTACTTTCAAGCAGTTGGCAGATATTAGCCCACTTCCTGAAAAATGCAGTATATGTGTTACAGGCTTGTTGCTTCTTACTGAGCTGCTGTTGTGATCCTCTGCTGCCCCACTTTCAGGACTTGAGGTTCTTGGCTGTCAGTTTGAACTGGACACAAATAATTTGCAGAAAGTACAAAAGGTTTTGTTCTATATTCAAATGGATAAGATCTCCAGATTTGGGAATAGGGAAGTACTGGTTTCTATACCCCTTTAGCGTCTAACGTCTATTATTAGACTGCTTAGCTTCTTATTATATAATTATATGTATCTATGTTCTTCAGAAAATCATGCTTAGTAAGCTGTTAAATGCTAATACTGTGCTCTTTGTTGCTAAACTAAAATCGTGGGTTCAAAGGATGTCTATTACTATCCTCCTATCTTTGGAAATCACTAGACAGGGAATCATGTGCACATGCTTTCTACCAGAAATAAAAATATTAAAGGTGTATATTGAATTATCTCAAGTAAATATCAGTGTTTAATGTTCTGTTGTTTGTTCATATGTTATAGTTGTTTGTTGCTGGGTCGCTGAGTTGGTGGTGCACGTCTTGGGCAATGATCTGCACAGCAGTTTGGTGTCTTCATATATGAGCTACGTCTACACATTTTATAGTCAAAATATATCAGGACATGGAGCTTCTGGAAGCACTAAATCTTCACATTAAAGACAAAATAAGGTATACTAGCATGTTGTAGTAATTAGCATGTCTGCATTTATAAACAAATGCAAGGTCACAATAAAAATAAATTAAATGACCTAAGGCAGGGAATTATTTTTCAGCTTGCAAACATCAAGAAATATAAAATATAAGAACATACATAAAATAATTAGCCACTTTAAAAACACATGCTTTAAAAGAATTAAAGTGATAGTTTCAAAATTGGAATAACTTTCTAAATATAACTATAAATTCAAACTTCAAGCATCTGTGATGTGCCTATACATATATAATCAAGGAAAGTAATCAAGAAAATGAATATTCCTAGTGGTTACAGGAAATCATGCCCAAATACACTGCATTTAATGGTACAGAATGAAGTATAGGTCAAGATTCTGGGACCATCTAGAGCTGAAATTTCAGCCTGTTTACCCAGTGCATCATCATAGGAAGGAAACTACATGTGTGAGAAAAGTAGGAATTACCAAAGTGGGACTCAGTTTTTATTTTCATTTTATATCTCTAAATTCTGAGCTATTCAACTATGTTTACAAATGAAAAGGGGATCAGTATTTCACCTTCAAGGCAACAAAATAATTACAGTAGTACAAATACAATTTGAAAATTCTATTTTAGTAGCTTACAGTACAGTATAGTGGTTCCCACAACCAGTTTCACATTCTTTGATTTTTTTTTAATCATTTCTAATGAATTGTGACCCAAAGCTTTGAAATGGAAAATTTCAGAAACTAAATTATTCACATTCTAATTTCTGGGTCGAGTGCCAATAAAAAAGATGGCACCTTTCCATGCTATCCTACCCAGGGTATGAGTCATCCTTTGCCCAGCCAAGCATCACATTTTTTCTCTGTATATTTCATCCCTTAGTAGCAGTCATAGGTACCACAGTGAATATAGAAGACTGCAGAGCTCATATTTCAAGTAACCATCATTTTACTTAATACTGGCTCGTAAAAGTGTAGAAACCCCAATGCTGGGCAAAGAGGGTCAATAAATTATGGTCTTGAAAAGGGAAGAATCAAACCAACATGTGGAAGTTGTTAAAGTGCATGACAAGTCATCCCCAATCATGGCCGTGTTATAAGTTATTTATCATAGGGTTATAAACATATAGAACAAATCATAGCGTGTGTCATGTTTGGTGATGACTACTACAGTTTCATGCATGTAGTAAAGGTATGCCACACATTCCCTGTAGATAATGAGGGACTGATCTAATTTTACATTTAAATGAGTAACATAAAGAAAACAAATTTCTTACAAAAATATAGTACTAAATAAACAAGCAGCTCAGTATTTAAGAAGCATATATTTACGTATGTTTTGATGTGCACTAACACTGATATCAGGAAGAAAATGACTTTTAACAAACACATATTAAATAGTAATACAATATGTGGGTATTCATTAGCTTCTTTTCATTATAGTTATGTTTGTAAATTCTATAGTACCATAAAGGTTGTAGCATTTACATATGTTTGTAAAGTTTTGAAGATTCAAATTTTGGAAGACAATGTATGAAGCCTAAAAGTTTACTGTAAACTGACCATGTCGACATAGGCAAGTTGAAATCTACTTGGTGGAATCAGCTGATTTATTTCAGATAGATTTCGTGAGTGTAGAATATAGAAAGATATTATAGTATGAAAATATACTATGTAAAACAGAACTAATTTCTGCTTTTTTAAAATTGGTGTGCATGCTCTCTCTCCTCTCTCTCTCTCTCTCTCTCTCTCTCTCTCTCTCTCTCTCTCTCTCTCTCTCTCTCTCTCTCTCTCTTTCTGTAAGGTTGTCCTCCATCCTGTGTATGGAGGACAACCTTTCTCTATCACCTCTTTTCCCCTCCAATGCTGCTTAAAACTGCCTATTCTAGGATAACTGGCCTCCCAATTTCTGTGATTCTCTTGTATCAACTCATTTCTCCTCATAGAACTTGGATTAAAGAAGTGTGCCACTGTGTCTGACTTTATATGGGTTCTTGGACTTTGAACTTAGGTCTTCATGCTTGCATACAGAGTTCTTGACTCACTAGCTCATCTTCTCAGCCTCTTCTTTTCTATATTTTACAAATAAGTCATCAGCATTAACATCAATGAACATTTAATTTTTTTTCCTGTCACTTAAGTAGAGAATTCTGAAATCTGTTCCTTAGTTTGATAATTTTGTTTGGAGTGATGATAAATGAACATAAGTGAAATCATTTTTGAGAAGAATGCTATGAAAATTTTAATCTAAGATGTATAAATATTAGAATAATTGCCATTTGAAAGTAATACAAGGTTTAATTCAGAATAAATAGTGTCTATTATATTCACCACAAGAGACATCAAAATACAAAGTACACCGAAGAGATTTGAATTGTTAGCCACTTAACTAAAAATCATTTTAAAAATTAAGATAATCTCACATACTTCTACATGTGTCATCAAAAATATTCTCCTTTTGAGTTAGGGAATCATAATATTGAACAGAGAATTGTTATGTAGGAATCCATATGCATAAGAAATAAAATGGTATATGTTGACTTACTGTAGCTTAGTTACTCAATTTTTAATTAATTTCAAGGTTCATGGTTTACAACGTAAGAATTCCTTTATTCTACTCATCCCTGAAGGCTTCCATACTAATATAGCCCATATTAATGAAGTTAAAATTTTTCAGAAACCATAAGTGTATTCTTATACCATATTATATCAAGTCAAAGCCGCAGTAAAATTGCTTTTCATATCACATATAGTTTCCCCTGAGATTATATGGAATATTAAGTGAACAGATTCAAGTAATTGAAATGAATAGTAACTCATAATTATTAATCATAATTAATAAACACAATTCATTTTGTGGAGCATATAACATAAGCTGATTCTCAAGCAAATGGACATAGCTTCACATATAACAACCAAGAGCTTTTAAGAGTGATGGAATAACAGCTACCGCTTAAAAAGCACATCCTACACTGTTCTAAAACTTCCGTTCTACATTATCTGGTGTAACCTTGCCTGCAGCTCTTCATAAAAGAAGGACCTCTGCTATCTTCATTTTATAAGCGAGGATCTAAAGCACTTGGAAAGTGGGAATTGACCAAACTTAAGAGTCAAAACTACCAGAAGCTGCATTTAAAGAGAGTGAGTCAACTCTGGGTCCGGTGCTCTTAATCTTTATGGTGAACGTTATTACTCAGTAAAATGTTGTCTTCTGTGGTGAATACCAGTGCACAAATTAGCTTAAGAGGATTTCAAATGATGAACCACCTGCTGTGCATACAAAATGTAGGCTGAATTGCATCTTTGCTCTCAGGGTGTGGCACCCAACCTTTCTCTGTGGTGTGCAGGCTCAGGTAGCCCACTAAAGGTGGTGTTGTTGTATCTTCACGCTTATTCAGATTGCTATACTTTCTTTTAGCTTTTGACATCCCTCCAAGACTTCACTCTGTTTTAGATTAATTACTCCTTACTAATAGGCCATTATCGGTTAGTGTTGGTAGTAATACTTTAAAAAAAGAAAACTGACATTCTGTTTATTTAGTTCAAGCATAATTAACTTGTTGAAAACATCCCCTATGCATGAAAATGATCACTTCTGACAAAACACAGTTATTGATAACTTTCACTTTTAGGTAACATTTAGATTAGAAATCAAAATAAAGTTAACTTTATGTGACCCCCACCTTGACATAGCCTGCAGAAATATAGTCTCTGAAGGGTGAGAGGAGAAACTCAACATTTCATTGTTGGGGGAACTGGCATGAGTAGTGTGTGTAAGAAGGCACAGAGGAATTAACAAGATAATCTTCAGATTAATAAATTTAATTAGGTGATCACTATTTAAAATAACATTTTTCTTTTAAATTTTGAAAAGTATTCCAATAGTTGGGGAGAAAGATCAGTAATTACAGCCGTAAAGCCTGATGACCAATTCAATCCCTGAGTCCCCATGGTGGAAAGAAAAACTAACTCTTATGAATAGTGCTCTGACCCCCACACATGTGCCACAGCATGCACATACCACACAAATGCACACTATAATATATTAATGTTAAAAACTACTTTACAGTGTCATATAATTGTATCCAATGCATGTATACAGTGCTTGAGATCAAGGCTTTCTGCATGCTAGGTACACAGTCCCTACCTCCCATTTACTTATTTTTTTTAAGGAACAGAATAGAATCGTGAAATAAATCTTGTCACCGTTTAAAGTCAGTATGCCTAAATTCTATGTTTGTTCTTCTAAAACAAAAACCTTCTTGAGGTCAGTGTCTTTTTCAAGTATAGGTTGAGAATACTTATTTTTATAGCCACAGATAAGTGTAGATCACAACCGTCATCAAAGAACATGGAGACCAGTACATAGTACCACAAATGGTCAAAATACAGACAACAACTGGCCACGGCCTTTGCAGTCCCAATCGATGCATCTAAAATGCCAAAGATTCTGAAAAAAAAAAATTACAAAGAAGAAAGCAGGAAGAACGCAACAGTTAGATGATCAGGTCGTCTGCTACAATATTATATCTTCTATGTGTGATAGAAAAGCTAAAACTAAACCCATAAGATATCGATTATAAGGCCACCTAAACAAGACCTGATGATGGCAACTGTAGCTAACATGCCCAAATCCATAGAAACCATTTCTTTGGGCATCAACCATAGTGGAATGTATATAAGCAAACAAAGACTGCTGCAAGCAGGGAAATTAGTCTTCCTCCTTGATAAGCTCCCTAATTGGTTATCCATTTTCTAATGGTTAGCCTTAGTAACATATTCATATGACAACACTAAATGAGCTCAGTAGGACCTTTGTTTGTGGAGTGTGTGTGTGTGTGTGTGTGTGTGTGTGTGTGTGTGTGTAAATACACTTAAAGAAAAAAATGGCTATGAATTTGAGTGGGTTTGGGAATCATGGCAAGGGTTAAAGGGCAAAGAGCAAAATTATGTAAATACAGTAGTATATATAAAATTTAAAAATTAATGTAATTCAATAATTTAGAAAATGAAGATATTATAAACTCCAATAGAATGAATTATCTTCAGGTACTTATGGCCTGAAAGAGTGTCATCTTTAGACCTCTAAGACCACATGAAGTCATAGACAAGGAGATGTAGAAGAAAGCACACTTACCCGGAGCATTGGTCTCTAAAAGAGTAATCACATTTGTCAGGACTTGTGATGGATTTTAGTGGAAAGAGAATGTTAAGATCTCTTGGTCTAATTTTATAACTTTCACGCCAGGTCAACTATGAGTAAGAAAATGATTCAAACCACTGTGTGTTCTAGTAGGCAGAAATAAACCAAGACTGGAAGTCATATCTACTGGCTCTCATTTCCCTTTCTTCCCATTGTGTCATGAAGTGAATTTTAGTAATATGGTTAATGACAGGGACAAAAATGAAGCAGAAACCGAAGGAAGGGCCATCCAGGGACCTCCCGACCTGGGGATCCATCCTGTCGTCAGACACCAAACCTGACACTGTTAACCAAGAGAGGCTTGCTGACAGGAACTTGGAGTGGCTATTCCTTGGGGGGTTCTGTCAGCAACTGACCAATGCAGATGTGGAGGCTTGAAACCAACCACCAGATTGAGCTCACTGAGCTCGGGGATCCTGGTGGGGAAGCTGGCAGAAGGAATGGAGGAGCAGAGGGGGATTGCAACCCCATAGTAAGAACAATGTCAGCTAGCCAGACCACACAGTGTTCCCAGGGACTAAACCACCAACTAAGGAGTATACAGGAAGTGATCCCTGGCTCCAGATACGTATGTAGCAGAGGATGGCCTTGTCTGATATTAATGGGAGGGAAGGCCCTCGGTCCTTTGGAGGTTTGATGCCCCACTGTAGGAAGATTCTGGAGCAGTGGGGGAGCACCCTCATTGAGGAAACCCTTATATTTCATTCTTTTGAGTTTATTGTCTTTTTGCTGTTGTTGTTGGTTCAGTTTGGTTTCTTGAGACAGGTTTTCTGTGTAGCTTTGGCTGTCCTCATTCCCAAGTGCTGGGCTTAGGCATGTGCCAAGTTGCCTGCCCATTGTCTTTCAATTAGAAAAGAAAATTGCTAAGAAATGTGGCTAGTTTGGTTGTGAACAGAATAGTGCACATTCTTGCAGTCAGCGCTTGAGTAAATGTTAGTAACAACAGCTAGATGGAATAAGAAAAGAACCCAGTTGTTAATTTTGTGTGGTGCTAATCCATCTTCAGTCAGAGATGCTGGAGAAAGGAGACAAAGATAGCAGAGTAAGAACAAACCTTCCAAATCTATGATTTGGTAATGGCTAGGCATGAACTACTGTGTACCAGTCAGTACTGTAAGAAGTGTTTATGGGACTGAAGGAAAGGTGCAGGGGCCCTGACTTGGGGCAGCTTCTTTACCAAAGCTTAAATGTCAGGAGGTTCATGAACCTGGGGAAACTTCATAGGCATTTGAACTTTCTCATTCCCTCAGTGGGACAACATCCCTAGGCTCAGCTGAGGATGGGTACTTCCCATTTGCAGAGAAAATAAGATAGAATTAAAATCCCAGTGAATTAAGCTCTGGTTATCTAGCTTCTGAAGATAGGAGACCTTGTTTTGTCCAGACCTTTTTTCAAGTTTTTCTTTTTTTTCCTCTTATTGCGGACCCTTGATGTTGGGATTTTTTTCCACTATGTGCTGTAAGACCTTGACTGGGCTCCTGGATTTATCGGATTGGGTGTTCTCCTCATGGCTTCCAGCAGTTCTTCGTGTAGCTCCCACTGCCTGGAATTCTTTTTTAATAGCTCCTTTTCACAGCAACATATAGTAACTGAGCATTGCATATATTCAAATATAATTGGAGCAAAGACCACAGTCCTTTTGAAAAAGTAGAATCTTCTTTAATTAAAACCAACGGAAGCAAGTTAAATATAGCATTCTGGTTGCAAACCATTTTACATTTTGACTTGGGAAAGAACAACACACTCCATAACCATCATTGTGTTGCTAACTAGACTGATATTTTTTTCTTGTGAATTATTGTTTCCTAACTGGGTGCCTGAAGTATGAATCTTCTCATTCCCATAGTAGCCTCTTTCTCCACCAGTTCCATGATACAAACTGAGGATATACCAGTCTAATAATTTATTAGATGAAAACACAGCTAGTCCTATTGTGCCTATTGGTTGACTTTGAAACTGTAAAGACTAATATACTGTGGTATTGGAACCTGGGATGGCCACACTAGAAGTTGAGTTCAGTGGGTAGTCCATGTATTATAAGGAACCAGGCCAGTACCCAGTGGAATTCTGCAGTGGTTACTGTGAACTTAGAGACTGCCTGCCTCTCTGGCTTTCTGTTACTTTTGTGATCTTTTTTTCAAACAACTTTCAATTACAATGTTCTTGGTCATTAGGTTCTTACCAGAGACAAACAAGTATGCTAACTAACTTGATTGTACAACTTCTAAAACTGTAAGTTGAATAAAGGAATCTACCTCTGCTATTTATTTTTGTAATAAAAAAAGACTAATACAATCGATGACATGATTGATTAAATTAATTTAACTGGGTTCCTATGACATCCTGATTTTATGCATCTCAAGCACCAGGACCATGTTATCAAATACAACACAGATTTTATCTGACTGATGTCACATAACTTGTAAACACTGTTTTACAAACTATTCCTGCATTTTAAGTCTAATAATCTGGAATCTATGGCTTTCCAAACCACCACTCTCTGTTTTGTCCAAGAATTAGATGCTGGTGGGAGGAAGAACCTCATATAGTCTTAATTGTGTCTCTGGTTTATATCATTCTTATATAAATGAAAGTGACAGGAGAGATTATTCCCTCATAACTTAAAACAAAACTGATGTATAAGTTTGCTGACCTTATATTATATATCTTCCTGATACAGAAGCCTGAGAGAAGGAATGACATATTAATAAGAAAAGCCATAGATTTTTACATTTTATAGTTTGCATCCCTTTATTTTCTCCACAGAATATCAACTGCTTTGTCACTTTATTTAGTTTACTCCAGAATCAGGCCAGGTGTCCTTGAGGAGAAAGGAAAGGTATCTAGAATTAAGAAAGGGAAAAATCAACAGGGGCACCAGAAGCCTTTGCACTTTCCTCTTACCCCAGGGACCCCCATGTGCACCATAGATCAGAACCAGCCAGGTTCTAGGGAAATCCCAGAAAAGGCATGAGGACAACTTCTTCCTTTTAGTTCTAGCAGCATATTATTCACGCTCTTACTGGTACCAAAGGATGAATTAGGCTTTCTGAAATATTCTTGGCAGAATAGAAGCTATATTAGCAAATGGAATTGTACGGCTTTCTGAGTGAAATGAAATAAAGCATGCAATAGGACAGACGAAATTAAAAGGTTAAACTCAAGGCAAATTCTGTTGCTTTCTGGTTGTCTGTTCACATAGCACACTCTGGTTTCCATGCTGGATAGAAGCAATGAGAGCAATTTACTGGCATCACAGTGAGCTCCACCCCACTGTAAGTGCTTAGGAGTGTCAGCTCAGGGAGGATGAAATAGGTCATAGCAGGAGACCTGTTTGCTGAGAACTTCACCGTGATCATGGTTGAACAGAGTAACAATGTTTTCAAATGGGACTTCATAAAATTGCAAAGCTTCTGTAGGGTAAAAGATTCGGTCAATAAGACAAAATAGATATCAACAGAGTGGAAAGGGGTTTTTACCAATCCTAAATCTGATAGGGGACTAATATTCAATATATACAATGAGAACAAGAAGCTGGACTCCAGAAATACAAATACCCCCATTAAAAAATGGAGTACAGAGCTAAACAAAGAATTCTCCACTGAGGAATACCAAAGGGTGGAGAAGCACCTGAAAAGAATGTTCAACATCCTTAATCATCAGGGAAACACAAATCAAAACAACCCTGAGATTCATTTCCTTTCTATTGCTGGGAAACACCAGAATCAGAAGCAACTGTGAGAGCAACATGTTTATTTGGCTGATATGTTCTATTCCCAGTCCACCATGAACGAAAGCCAGGGCAGAACCTGGGATTCAGGAACTGAAGGAGGAGCCAGAAAGAAATATGTTTTGCTAGCTTCCTACTGCTGGCTTGCTCAATTTGCTCTCTTATAGAACATAACACCACTTGCCCAGTAACAGTACTGTCCCCCAGTGGATGGGCCATTTCCACACTCTCACACCAATCACTAGCCAAGAAACTATACCGGGGCTTAACTATAAGCCAATCCGATGGCAGCATTTTCTCAATTGAATAACTGTCTTCTAAATGACTCTAGGGTGTATCAGGTTGACTACTACTACTAATAATAACAATAATAATACAAAAAAATCCTATTCAACACAATTATTTACACTGATGAGATACTTTGGCAACTGGATAGTTTTAGTAGTGTATAGAAATTGATCCATAGTCATTTACACAAATAAAGGAGATTCTCCCTGGTGAAATTCTTGGGTTTTATCCCTTTAAAATGAATGTGGCTGGGCTCATCTTCTCCCCCTATGGTCAGACTAAGGCAGCTCATTTAGAGTAACAGGATCTAGAGGCAGACAACAGATTTAGGAACAGCCCCTGCTCTGGATATTGGGGAACCCGAATGTGAGGGAAGACTGCATGAAGACTGAGGTGCACATCTGCTAAAATGTGTGCGGGGGGGGGGGGAGGAGTTCCAGCCCATGTATGCTCTTAAGTTGGTGGTTCATGTTCCAAGGTGGGGTGATACACAGTGTGGGGTGGGGCTGTGTTTGTGGAGGGAGAATGGTCAGCTATAACATTAATAAATAAATTAATGAAAAGAATGTGGATGATTGATTCAAAATCTAATCCTAAAAATATTCTCATTAATTTAGAGACTTTGCCTGCCTTCTTGTCATTAACTTAATTCAAATCTTAGTTGTTACATTACAAAGAGGGCTGCTTTTCTTATGCATTTTATGTGTTTACAAAATTATTTAAATTCTCATCAAATGTAGATTATCAATGCATTTTACACTCTCCCAATCTTTATGTGTCTCAGTTATATCAGACTCAAATCATTAATGATAGTTCAAAAAAGGTTGCATAGATACCTAACCCAGAGAGAATTACCATTTATTAACTACTGTATCAGTGCCCAATCATCTGGTGTTTCCCCCTAATGGAAACATTCTCTCAAGATTCAGGTAGTTTGGTAGACTTCCTTTTCGTAGAAGGCTGCCAGAGCAGGAAATGAAATCACAGGAAAATAAAAGTTAATTAGTAAACTTCCTTCCGGTGCAGTGAGTTTTCTATTCTTGAAGCAACTGTTTGCTTAGGAAGCTAGAGAAAGCAACCATGTAAGACGTGGAGGGCATATGTTGGAAAGAGAGTCCCCTAATCTGCGACAGCAGGTTCAGGTGTGGAATTACTCTCAGTGACCGAGAACTAAGCGGTCTCATTATTGAGGCAGGACACAACTTAACATTAGAATGTGTTAAAACCTGGAGGAGAAAAGGTAACTGGAAACATGTCAAGAAGGACTTGGTAAAATAAGCGGTAAACAGCAAGAGAAATGGTACCTTCAGGCATAAGACCCGGCTACATGTTCAATGTTAATTGAGTAAGAGCCTTGAGTTTGCCATATGTGTAAAAGGAATGTGTTATATTTCTGACCAAAAAAAAAAAAAAAAAAAAAACTGCTTCCACTTCAAAACCAGCTCTTAATAAACCAGCTCCATTATTTACCTGTTTCTTGGCCCCGTAGATGTAGACATTATCCTTAGTTCGAAATCCCCTCTCAATTCTCTGTAACCATCAATCTTAGCAGGAAGGAAAAGCAGAAATGGTGCCTCAGATCTTAGGGTGTTGTTCTTTATCTCTCTACCCTGACTTCCCTCCTCTCCTGTCCATGCTATATTCAGTTATCCTTTTACAGATTGTCCCATCAACTGTTTATGTTCTCTAACTTGAACCTACATTCTCCATATTTCTGTGGATTACCCACACCTTGGCATTACACTGCATGTACCAGAAAGCCTCGAGATCTGCGGAAGGTCTGCTTTACTGTGCTAATGGGTTCCAGAAGTATTGTTTGTGTCTACATTATCTTCATTCTCCATTATGTGCGTTCACCCTGGGATTTGATAGAGTGAAGATGTGAATTGGGAGGTGAGGGGATTCTGACGATCTCTCCATTAAGGCGTTTCTACACTAAATATTTATACTTTTATCTCTATTGGACACATACCACAGTGTTTCACTGGTTTAAGCACAATGCTTTCCATGAGACAGATAGAAGGGAGATGTTCAGATCAAAATGGAAAATATGCGAAAAGTAGAAATTTTCACTTACTAAAATATCCATAGGCAAACAAGGTAGTAGAAAGGATGTCGGGGTGCAGCACAGGGTGCTGAACTCCCATTAATCTGGCTGCCACAATATTAAAGAGAAGAGTGAGCATTCCTTTCCCAAAATGTAGATCCGATTTCTCTGCTTAAAAATAATGCTTAATTATTTCATTCTAGTAGACATGGTGCTCACACATCAATATCATTTCTAGCTGCCTCCTTAAAAATGAAAGAGAAGAAGAAATTAGTTAAATGAATATTCCTGTGGATACATTTCAAGATAATTTAGTTTCTCTGAATCACACACTTGTCACAGCTGTCCGTGGAAGACAGAACAGGTATTCTTGTTTTAATGCCTGGTCTGGCTATATTTTGCTTGTTTTTAGGGTGTTTTTTTAACTTTTTAAGGATTTTCAGTGTGTGTGTGTGCGTGTATGTGTGTGTTTGTATGTGTGTGTGCATAATCATCATGGGTAGTCACAAAAGGTGTCAGATACCTTGCAGCAGGAGTTACAGGAGACATTGTGGTAATGGGAACTAAACTGTATGAATAGCACACACTCTTAACCACTGGGGCATCTCTTCATGCCCTTGGCTACATTTTATATTCCAAGTCTCAGGTGTGTAGGTTTCTCTCTCAGTCTATTACCTACACTATTTTTAAACGTATTTTTGTAACTCACCTTATAATTTTTAGGCCAAACAATCTTGTCCGTATATTGTTATGTTTCAAGTGCTTATCTGAAAAACATTATCTTCATAGCTATGTAATTTCTAAAATCATGAACACTCCAATACTTCTTTTATTGTAATTCATATCCTCACAGTCATTAGAGATCTTGGGATTTAAAGGGTTTATATTAATACATTTACCTTTGAAAATTAGAATTATCCTTTGTTCATTTATATATTAGAAATGAATGATTATATCATTTCCACCAATGTTTGGAAGATCTTAACTAATGCTGTTTATTTTTATATATGTCTGTAAATCATAGTGATGATCTTAATAGGACAAATTTCTTAAATAATTTTCAAAGTAATTCATTTAGACTCTGGTCAACCAACAGAATTATGTTATTAAATACTATAAGGAAGATGATTTAGTGCATAGGATATATGGAGTAATTTTCATTGAATGGCAGAAAGGACATTATGTTAATTTCTATATGTTGCTATATTAAGTTCTCTATATTAAACTCATTATGTTATGTAAGAACACCATGTTATGGTTATAGTTACCATGACAGAATATTTGAGATAATAAACATAAAAAGTGTAAATGTGTATTTTGGTTTGTCATCATAGAGCTTTTCATCCACAGTTGGTTACCTGGACTAATAATGAGGAATGCTGCAAACAGGACCAGGAAGGAAGGAAGCTTTCTAGTGACCAGGAAAGAATGAACGTCAGAGAAACCATAATCACAGAATCTAAGAGTACATCCGCACAAGCAAGCTTCTTTCTACTGGGCCTCATTGAAAGGTTTCACTCCAGACTGTAGGACAATGCAGAACAAGCTATTGAATATTAATCCAGAAAAGCAAAAGTATCACAAGCTGAAATATACAGGGAAGATATTCTCTCTCTCTCTCTCTCTCTCTCTCTCTCTCTCTCTCTCTCTCTCTCTCTCTCTCTTCTCTCTCTCTCTCTCTCTCTCTCTCTCTCTCTCTCTCTGCCTTTATACATTACTAATGAGGTTCAAGCTTTTAATGAGTTTTAATGAATCACTTAACATTGAGAGAGGGTGGGGGCGAATAAAGAAAGGAAAGGATGATATTCCTGAGGGAAATTACTACGTTTGAAAGTCAAGCAGTGAGCACCAGCCTCAGCTTCCCAGGGCTCTCCTGGTCCTTCTTAGTAAGCAAGTGATGTTTAAGGATTTAGGAAGAGTGATCCATTAAGAACACTGCTCCTAAAATTCTCATTTGATTTCCACATCAGATAATAAACAAGCTTAATAGAAAGCTCCACCCCATTGGATTTCATATGAGTATTTTGTATATCTTTCATGTATATTGTTACCATAATCTTTCGGTATGGAAGTAGAGACTTCTAAGAAATTCCTGAAGGGACTGAACAACGTTTCCCAAATAGTAGTACTTATTGCCTGAGAGAAACAGTCACCATGAGCTGCCTTGTCAGGAATTGGAAAGCAACAGAAAAACATGTAAATTCATTTAAAAACTTAAATGGTGGAAATCACAAGAATTGACACATAAAAATAATGTCTAAAAGTTCCATCATGAGTGAATTCTGAATTCTTGCCTTGCAAATGCTTTCCTCTTTGTGCTGCTTTCACCTCATTAAGTAATATTGATTTATCATTCTAGTATCCTAACACTTAACCATATACACTGTATGAAACAGTCTTCTCAACGATAATTTAAAAAATGAATTGTCATTCCATCAAAAGTTCTTAAAACCTCCTGGTATAATGGTCCTTACAAGACACCTCCATAAAACACATCTGTCACTCGTGCTTCTTTTACTTTTATTGGCAAATGAATATTTTCCCAGAGCACTTTAAGAGCAATAATTTTCTACTTTCATTGATTCAAAGACGACGGAAATCCACTTAAAGCACATGAACTGCAGTAGATTAAAGATGAATGAGCTCTGTGTTATCTTCAAGACCCTTGTGTTCAAGAACTTTCAATCACACTGCCACCAACATTTGGCCACAAGTTTGTGAATCAATTTGTGACATATACATTTATGAACGTTAGTATAATTTGGCTAATTAATAAATACATGAGAAAACCCACATGTTATTGTTTTGTCTATGCTCTGACACTTGTTACTTGTACCTCTGATGCCACTACCTAATTTTATAGACGATTTAGATCGATGGTGAGTGAAGACTTATCAGACATAGTTATTAAATTTGCAGATATACAAGAACCGAAGGACAATTAAAATGCCAACTGAGAATTTAATTAAATTACCCCTCAGTATCATAGGAAATTGGAGTACACAAGGAGAATCAGGCAGAATATGAATAAGACCAGAACCAAATCTCCAGAAGAAATTCAGCTGGAGGGTTGAAGAGATGGGACACAGAAAATACCTGAAGTGACTTACATTCCATTGTTAAACATTCGGAGCTGTTGGGCATTGAAGAGACAGAAATGAGTGCAAACTGTAATTAAGAGGTGTAGTTTGTTTCCCTGTGCCGATGGGGGCTATTTCCAGTTTTATTCATGTATGTACTCTTGCTCACTAAAGACTGTGAGCCTTTTGATGCAATCAAATGGCCTTTGTTCGGTCTTAAAAATATACCACTGGTTCAATTCTCCAAAAAGAACAATCTAGAAAAAAAGGTCCATTCCAGACCTTCTAAGGACCTAAATGTAGTTAAAAATTAACTGCAACTCTTTATACAGAAAAAAAAATAGTATAAGAACAAAACCATAAACTGACCTCAAAACATTATCAAAGGTTTCAGAACAGAAAAAAAAAAGAATTGCAATGTATGGACAAGTCCACAGGGTGAAAGATTTAATTTCGGATTTTATTTTATTTGGCAAAAGATATATTTCTCTAATCCTTATAAAACTATACAAATATACAATGCTTTCTTGTGTCATCTGAGTTAAAGACTGGTGTTTCTGCAAAGACAGAGATTATCTGTGCAAAATGCATATAATAATATACTCTACTGTGTAAGATGAATTTATTCATCTTTGAGAGACAAACAGAAATTTCTATGAAACTTACCTATTATATCATTGAGTAGTATACAAAGTATATATTTTTTACTTACTTAAATATTTCCTAATGCTTAAATAACCATCCACCTATTTATTTAATGTATTGTTATTTATGCTTTTGTGATTTAAATGTAAATGAAGCAATAAATGTAAAGCACAGTATTTTTAGGGGTGATTTTCCACATCAGATAAAAGTTAGGAATGAGAGTTAGAAATGACTTACATTTTATCTAATAGCACCCCAAAATATTTAAATGTTGTGTGATAGTGTACCTATTGTATCCATTCTGTGTAAGAAGAACATTAAATTCATTAAGCTCACACAATAATATTTACTAACGTTGGTATTACTTAGAGAAATCTTTCCTAATATCCTGCCTAGATCCATCAGTTTTATTAATTGCATAGAATTTATTTACCAAGTTTTATGCATTAACCAAGAAGAACTTGATCATTCAAAAAAAAAAAAAAAAGAATTCTATACATGATTAAAATATAACGTCAGTATTGTTTGCTGGATGCCAACAGTCAGGGTATAAAGAGTTTAAGGCTGCCTTCCAATGAGTTCTGTTTTCTCCTAGGTGGAACAGAACCTGATTCTTCAAACCTCAACATTAGAACTAGCTATTAATTGTCATAAATCAATAACTCATAGGGAAATCAAAACATAGTCCACAGCAGGGTGTGGCTCTGGTTCTGTGGAGATGCTTCTGAGTGTTAGGTGCTTGACTAGTGTTGGCTTCTCTTGCTCATTGTAAAATAAGTACAGTGAATATTTGATCCCTAAACCTCTTTTGCCATTTTCCCCAAAGTAGATATTGAATAATTACATTTAAAAAGTTCATTTTAACAGCAATTTTCTGCTTAAGTTTTTTTTGTTAATTGTTAGTTTTCATGTTATTAATGTTCAAATCTATTAATATTTGATAACAGTCACTCATTTGAAATTTGTAGCATTTTCTTAATGAGCCTGTTACATTCTATGAAAAGTTCACAAACAAATTCTGCACTGACTCTAATAACAACGAGTTTTAGCTTGACAGAAGACAGGCCAAAACAAGAATAAAGAAACAGTTTACCTTTGTATTTAAAAATCACAATCCTTGAAGCTAAGTTCAGAAAGTTACTTTATCATTTCATTTTCTCAGAGAAAAAAATGTAAGTGACAGAGAAAATAAAATGAAATATTGTTTCCTTGGAATAAATTTGAATAAAGACATGAGAATAATACAGGTTAAAAATTAAGTCTATTTCTTCTGGTATTTTTGCCAGTCAATATTTCCTTTCTCCTGATAAGAGAGGAAAAGATACCAAGACACAGAATGAAGACTTTTTTTTTTTTTAATATAGAAGAATTGTTGCCTTTGAGGCTGCAACTGACGCTGGAATTTTTAGCAAGCCCTAATCAATCACGACTCTTGAAAGCAGCTATTATAATATGATATGAAAGTCAGACGGTATGACATGAACTTTCCCCAAACCATCGCTGACAGCAGCTCTCTCTGAGGGCACTCTCTCTCTCTTCTGCTCTACTTAGAAAGAGGAGTGTGAAAGCTTACAAGTTCAACCAAGAGAAAGGTTTTAAGTCTATAAATAAGGTTAAGTGTACAGAATCGGAATATTACAAAGGATATTTGTAAACTGAGTTCTTCTACCTAGTCAAAGGATACAACATAAAGGCAGAGAGTAACATATGAGTGAACATCACAACATATCCTTTAAAGAAACCTACAGAGAATAATATTAGCATTATATCTATATCGCTGAATGGAGCTCACAGATCTAAGAAGATATTCAGCTTATTTTGATTAGAATGAGATCGCTGTATTCTCATGTATTTTCTATTTGTGTTTGTAAATCAAGGGAAACAATTTCACCAGTTATAGAGACTGTGGAGAACGGAAATGTTCTCAGATGTTTAGAGGTGACAAAAAACAACCATCTGTAAAAGAAAGGAAAGAGAGTTAAGTAAGTTTTCCCATAAGTAAAATAGTTCAGTTGAGTGTCATAATAATTGTCCAAACACACCTATGGCATTTCTATTACATTCCTGGTTTCTGAATCCATTCCCCTCTCTGTCATCCTTCTTTATTCTACCTGATTTGACATGCAACCTGGTAAGCCAGCTGAGAAAAAGTTCTATCGACAAAGTTAAGTCTGTACCACTCCAAAATATACCTCCTGGTAGGCAAAGCCTGTATCTCCCGGCATGCAAAGTTCATTTTTTCAGAAGAAACGAACAGACATGGCACATGTGGCATGTCTCACCTCCCTAAAAGCACCTGCCGCACACCTGTGCCAAGGTGCTTGTGTTTTCCTACTCATGGATCTGGAAGAACATGACTCTAGAGACAAGACCACACCATTCAGTCTTCAGGAGAGATGCTGGAAAACACTGTCCCTGTCCATTTGCCATGTCCTGTAGAGTCATCTTCCTATATGTTACCTGCCTAGAAGCCTAACAACTGCTTTCTGTTTTCATTGTTCTGTGAAACCTCATGTACTTAGGAATTTTGTTAAAGGCATGCACTATTTCTGCCATAAATATGTCTGTTTTGGCACATTAACTTTCAGAAATCAGGAAACCTAAGAATGCACAGGAAAAAAACATTTTTCTCCTCTATAACATCTTGCTTAAATAATGTGTTATGTGGTATTAATGCCATAATACATTCGAATTTACTTAATTGTGTCAAATTTACTACATAAACTTCCTGTTAAATATGAGACTTTAAATTTGTTAACTTATTATCAAGAAGTATTCCCAAATGATGTCGCTCCTAATCTTTGAATAGAATGTACTCATAGATGCTGAAAATTTAGAGAGAAAGGGTCTCTAAAATCCATAATTCCTAAAACTCAAAATTGAGAAAAATATATATTCTTAAAGAATTACATTCCCGAGTGTTGAATTTGACATCTAAGCCCTAAAATCACGATTCACATCAAGTAGGGAAAAGGCTGTCTAGTGTGTAGAAGGAGGGATTCTAGGCAACATATTAGTGTGTTTCAGTTGTACTCAGAGATAATTTCTGAATTATTCTATCTTGAATTGCTTCTTACCCTTCATGCATAGCAATGGTATTGCTTTTAAACAATGATATCCATCATAGAATAATATTCATGTCCATCAAAGAAAATGCCAAGCTACATAAGCTTCTAAATAAAAGTCACTTGCTAGTAAAAATTTATACCAGTGTCATGAAACACATTGTTATTTGTTTGTATAATATATTGCATATGTAATAAGTTCATATACATGTATCCATGTGCACTATTCTTTTTTATTAGATATTTTCTTCATTTACATTTCAAATGCTATCCCAAATGTCCCCTATACCCTCCCCCCCAACCCTGCTCCCCTGCCCACTCATTCCCACTTCTTGGCCCTGACATTCCCCTGTATGGGGCATATAAATATTGCAAGACCAAGGGGCTTCTCTTCCCAATGATGGCTGACTAGGCCATCTTCTGCTATATATGCAGCTAGAGACACGAGCTCTGGGGGTACTGATTAGTTCATATTGCTGTTCCACCTATAGGGTTGCAGACCCCTTCAGTTCCTTGGGTAATTTCTCTAGC
Organism: Mus pahari; assembly: GCF_900095145.1. Classification (NCBI taxonomy): domain Eukaryota; kingdom Metazoa; phylum Chordata; class Mammalia; order Rodentia; family Muridae; genus Mus; species Mus pahari. The sequence goes on along the minus strand of NC_034611.1, from coordinate 36,146,534 downwards.
ACCTCCATTGGGGTCTCTGTGTTCTATCCTATAGATGACTGTGGGCATCCACTTCTATATTTGCCAGGCACTGGCATAGCCTCACAAGAGATCAGTGTCCTTTCAGCAAGATCTTGCTGGCATATGCAATAGTGTCTCATATGCACTATATGTGATTAACAATTTGACTATCATAGAAATACAGTACACATACTTACCGCTCAATTCAACAGAAAAATCATTGTATGCTTCACTCTACCTGACATATAACATTTTAAAAATTATCTTCACTATTTTGCTTTAAATCAAATATATTTAACAGGTATTTTGCTCAGTCTTTGGCAACTGCATGCAGAGTAATGGCCATCGTGATGTTTGATAGACCACCTTTATTAGAGTGGTAAAGCAAGTCATACTGGGATCTACCTATTCAGTGAGCCCGTATATGTAAGACTTTACTCATTTTCTAATGTAGCTTTCTGTTGTAACTGCTCTAGTGGTATGGTGTGGGCCTAATAGTGTATATGTGTGTATATATGTATATACACATAATATGTTTGGATCATGGATTTCCATGTTTCTGAAGAAAGCACAGACTATGGACATTCACATGGCCTCCGGTGGTAACAAGGTCTATGGATACCTACATGGCCTCCTGCAGGGGCACAGAGTATAATATACATATGCATATGCATATGCATATACATATTATATATATATATATATATATATATATATACACACATATATGTGTGTACATGTCTGCGAGTATATGTATGCAGGTATATAAATTTTGTATGTATATATACATATATAATTGTTAAGTTCACTGTATAAAGCATTGAATAAAATGTTTTCTCATGTTTTTGTGTTTATCAAAAATATAACTTAAAATATAATGATATAATGATATGTCCTTTATTTTTTCTAAATAATATTTTTATTAATTATTTTGGAATTTCATATAAGGCACCCTGATCATACTTACTTCCCAATCTTCGCATGTTCACTGCTCCTCCACACACACATCATTGTGACCATCTCTCAGAATGAAAGAAGAAAAAAGAAATAAAGAAGAAACAGAGAACGAAAAGAAAAAATAGAGAGAACAAAAGTAAAGAAGAGAAGAGGAAATAAATGAAAGAAAAGAGAAAGGAAAGGAAAGGAAAGGAAAGGAAAGGAAAGGAAAGGAAAGGAAAGGAAAGGAAAGGAAAGGAAAGGAAAGGAAAGGAAAGG
>NC_034611.1:36138854-36144429 GCF_900095145.1 Mus pahari | reverse complement strand
GGAAAGGAAAGGAAAGGAAAGGAAAGGAAAGGAAAGGAAAGGAAAGGAAAGGAAAGGAAAGGAAAGGAAAGGAAAGGAAAGGAAAGGAAAGGAAAACAAACACCTAGTCAAGGTTTTCCTGGTTTCTGGAGCGCCATAAGTACTGGACCATCACGGAGACTCATATCAGGTACACCCTGCTGTTGCCCAGAGTCTGGGTGATCTTCTTGCTGCAAGGCAGTGAATCCCGGGGCAGGATCTCCATCAGGCCCAGACTGCCTTCCACCTCCAGCTCTTGATAAAGGCTCCACACTCACCTGGCATTACCTTTGTGCTTGTAGCCTGCAGTGGAGCGATTGTCCTACAGTCTGCTTCTCCCAGAAAGTAGAGCAAGATCCATGCTGTGGACCAGCCCATGGGCTGGTGATCTTCTCTATTCAGTAATGCCATGTTCTTTGTCCACTGCGGTTGTGCTCCCAAATCACTCCCCAAACCCATTATCGCCTTGTCTGTAGTTTTGCCAATTCCCCTGACTCACAGCTCTATTCCCCCATGTTTTCCTCCAGTTTCAGGAGTCTACGTTTTAAAGACACCCCCCCCCCCCGCCGCAGGAGCTGTGTATTTCTTAAGTTATTCCAGGCATATTGTGGGCTCTGCAGACTCCTGCATTACTGCCAAGTCTCACCTTAGAGCATCTATGGGTCCTTCAGGTACCTTGCAGCTGCTCTGAAGTCCCTTGTCAAGTGCCAGCAGCTGCTGCCATCTTCGATCACAGCCATGCTTTAGGGTTTTATCTTTGTTGATGATGATGTGTTCCCGCATCTGATTCTGCAGCACCAGCGGCTCCACTGGCTCCGGTAACCTGTAGATGGAGTAGATGTTGGAGTGTACCAACTCAAAGTGCTGGATCCGTACCATGAAGGCAGCCAAGTTGGTCAGCCTTCTCGCAGACAGATACCTTTTGTCTTTCAGATTTGTAAGCACCAATGATTTATGACTTTAGGCTTTTAGAGCTTTTGAGAAATGACAACAGTTAGCTCAGCTAGTCACAACTTATGGCTTAGTTGCTTAGTTGCAACCCCTTTTGGGGATCATACATCAGATATCCTGCATGTCAGATATTTATATTACGATTCATAACAGTAGCACAATTAATTAGATGAAGTATAAACAAAACAATTTTATGGTTGGAGGTCACCACAACATAAAGAACTGTATTAAAGTTTGAGATAACTGATTTAGGATAATGGAATGGAGATGGTATCTTTCAGTATTAGAGCTGAAATCTTGTTACACATGTTGATTCATTTTTCTCTGACAAGCATGACTTAGTCTAATACTGTTATTCATAAGGTAATCAATTGGTTTTTCATTTATCATTGACAACAAAATATTTCTCACTTAGCACCGAGACTGTAGTTAATAAATATTCATGAAAGATCACAAACTAAATTTGATTCTTGTATTTCCCTACTAATTTTATATTTTATCATAATTTTGAATCTATATTTATAATACAATGAACACTGACAAAGAGGGAATTATATAATGTTATTTCAAATGTGGATTTTCACTCAAGTAGTTCTGCATCTGAAGGAAATTTAAAATCTTCACTTCCTGGAAAGATATATGCAATTTATGACATTTGTGTATTTAAAATATATTTTAATAAGTATGCAAAAACAAAATGTATTTACATTTTACTGATTAGATATATGTGCTAGTTATGTTTTATATAAATTGAAGCTGAGTACTATATTGAAACATTTATATATACAAAAATTTATATGAACACAATTATATCAAAATATAGTTTTAATTAATTGATCTTTATTTTATATCTTATATCTCGATTGTATTCTTGTATGTTCATTCATCTTCAGACATATTCAGACAATGTGAGACTGAAGTGTGCTTTATTACTTGGTACAGTTTTACTCCTGATGATTTTTCATAAACAACATCAATAACTATGAGCCAAAATAACTCTTTTCTTCTACCACACAAAGAATTTCCAGATATTAATAAAACAATAGTTACACATCTGTATGTGGGAATTATCACTACTTTTTTTTCTGATTCATTTTGCTTGTCTGTCAATCATTTAATTATCACAATTAAAGAAAGAAGAAGAAGAAGCAGCAAAATGAACACCAAATAAATTGCCAGGAGAAGAGAAAACTTGATTGAAGTAAGTTTTTAATCTGAACAGTTCAAAATGAAACTGTTGTACGGAATTTTAAAGAAAAAGAGGCATTACAAATCAGTTAAATACTGGATGGGGAAATTGGCCAGGGGCTTCTCCATCACTGCAGCCAATTAGACGTTTAGAAAAGGCAAACATTTGTATTAGGAAGCAAGATACTGCTTTTGTAAGAAATACATTCCTGGAGAAACTGCTCTAGTGGCATTTAGCACCAGCTCTTAGCAGTGATAATTATATCATCCCAGCCTGTCTCCACGGAGCATCTAGAATCATTTCTATATTTCTAATATTTAAGACAGTGACTTTACTATATAGCTGTGGCTAATGATAAAGTGTTCACCTCTAACTGGGGGCAAGTACTGTCATCTAAAGTCTATGGGAAGAATTGCAACCAGTTTTCTCATCTATCTGGACACTTGTTCTAAGATATGAGACAGTCAACTTTCCAATAGATGATACACAAACTCTAACACATTTCTCAGTCCACAGGAGGCACTACCCACAGTGATCAAAAACTGTAAACAATGAAGATGTTTTCTCCTTTATCCTTTCTATTGTGAATTTGCTGTAATACTACTTCAGTCATCGTTGAAACTATTCAGTGGCTTATTCGTAATTCACAGTGCCACCAAAAGCAGCATTACAGCTCATCATTTCTTATCATTGTCTGTTTTATAACAGCATTGGTACCTCAGGATTTATGTACTAATACCAATATTAATTTTTTAAATTTCTTATGTCACAGCAAAAGTAGCAATGAAAATGTTCTTAAACGGAACACTTTAACAGTCATCTTTAAATATTTTTTTCTTTTACGTCCATAGATAATGATTACAAGCCTACCTACTTAGATACAATTTTAGGGGAATGGTCCTGTTTCCTTTTGGCTTTTAACTCAGTTTGTTTTAAAATCCCAGACCTCTTTGAAAGTCATATGTAACTTTGAAAAAATTAAACATCTTTTCAAAACCTATTTTCAATGATGGTTCTTAAATGCTTTAACCTCCCTTCTAGCCCACCAACCCACCAGAGGTAGTAGAAAAGAAAGGATGCAGGGGATGTGGACACGTTTAGAAAGTTCATCTGTGTTGTCTGGAAATGAGCAGTTCAGTTCACAGATCAGCAGCCGCAGCTCAATCCACTCACAAACAGTTCACAGATACACCAGCCATCTAGTTTGGAGGGATACCAGGAGAAGTTCTTGGCTATGCCTCTCTCAGTAAAGCAAAGATCAGCAAAGATTCAAAGATGCAAGACCAACAAGTGTTGCACAGCTAACTCTGTAAGCAAGCCAAACTCAGTCTTCGCCACCTTCTGTCCTGTCGAATCCTTTTTATACTACTTCCAAACATCACGTGTCCTCCATGGGTCTTACCTCACCCTTTGTTATGCCTCACCATGTGTCTTCCCTCAGCTCCTGAGTCTGTCTCAGCTGACATCACACTGCCAATCACCAGAGTCGGAGGAAGTGGCAAGAAGCTGCAGCATACCACCAGCAGTTTTTTTGGCCCATTTCTCTCCATGGAGTTCCAACATAGCAAAGAATCCTTTATCGTGTGTCCTATCAAGTGCTTGCTTTAGCAGAACATCCTTTCACCTGTGTTCGCTCAGTGAAACATTCCGTCACGAGTCTGTCTTAGTCTCTCACCTGTGTCTGCTTCAGGAAAACATATTCCTTCAGGTACTTGCCCCAGAAAAATATCATCCAACACAATGGACTCTCCAAATAACCCATAAGTTTTAACTTCAGTCATATCATTTCATTGCAGGATATAGCATCATGATTTGGGGTATGACTACCAACACAGAAGTGGATGCTCACAGTCAGCAGCTATTGGATGGATCACAGGGCCCCTATTGGAGGAGCTAGAGAAAGTACCCAAGGAGCTGAAGGGGGATGCAACCCTGTAGGTGGAACAACAATATGAACTAACCAGTAGCTTGTGTCTCTAGCTGCATATGTAGCAGAAGTAGGCCATCATTGGGAAGAGAGGCCCCTTGGTCTTGCAAACTTTATATGCCCCATTACAGGGGAACACCAGGGCCAAGAAGGGAGTGGGTGGGTAGGGGAGTAGGGCAGTGGGGGAGGGTCTAGGGAACTTTAGGGATAGCATTTGAAATGTAAATAAAGAAAATAATAAATAAATAAATAAATAAATCACTCATAGTTAATTTAAATGTTTGTTTACAGTACTGAATATGCACATCAATATATGAATTGACGAGGAAGGCAACCAAAATCTTAAGTTTTAAAAAAAATTCAGTAACCATGACAGTGACTATCACTCAGTGTGTCACAGTTTTCTTTACACTCACCAAAGTTGATTGTTAAAGGAATTCTTCACTTAGGGGAGGCACACAAGTTTACTATTTTTAGTGAAACTCACAGATGTTGAACAAGATTGTCAGACCATGCTGTGTTAGAATAAATTATTTTTCTCCAAATGTTCATGTGATTAAACTCAACTTTCTATTAAATGAACATGATAGGTAGGAGACATTCTATTTCTACAATTGGGTTCTACTTTCAAAAAAAAGAATCCTGTAAGTAGGAGGCCTACAATTGGTACTGCTATTAGGTAACTCTTCACAAAGATTAAAGGTAGATATTTTGCCTTTAGATAAAAATCACAAAGGTTGTAGTTTTGCTTATTTGTACAACTGTATTTTTCAACAACAAATTAATATTTTTATAAAAGTCTCATTTGGCATTGCATTTATAGTTTGATACCCATCATTCCCTGCCCCCTCACCACCCCTCCCTTGCTACACACACACACACACACACACACACACACACACACACACACAAACACACATTTCTCTCACTAGTGAAACTTACATATTTTTGTTGGTACAGTTTACAGAAATTTAACAAACAGGATTCAAATGAACTTTCCCCTCTGAACATAGAAATCCTCCCAATCAAAGAAAAAGAAACATTACATTTTAGCAAAGCTCAAACTCAGTTCAATATAATCATACCAGTATGTTACAAATTGAATATGTTCCTGCTTCAGTGAGAAAACCCACAAAGTACATAAGACCTCAGCACGAGTGACATTTTGGTTTAAATTATTCTCTTTTGTAGACTGTGTGTGTTCCTTCTTTTGACAGACTACAGATCTAGGAGGGCTATTATGTCTTTCGAGTTCCCTCCTTTGAGGTCAGTGGGATAATTATATGAGTTTGCACAGCAAGCTGGTTCATGGCATATTTATTTAATTTTATCAAGTGGTTGTGAATCAGTACCATGGTTGATAAGGTTGCAAAGTCAGGGCCCTCAGAATTTATGGTTGCCAGTATTTCCTTCAGCTGTATAACCCAGATCACGATAAAACAAGAAGAGTGCCCAATCTTGATTGAGGGTTTCTTCCTTCCTTCCTTCCT
>NC_034611.1:36113760-36138814 GCF_900095145.1 Mus pahari | reverse complement strand
TTTCTTTTCTTTCTTTCTTTCTTTCTTTCTTTCTCTCTCTCTCTCTCTCTCTCTCTCTCTCTCTCTCTCTCTCTCTCTCTTTCTTTCTCTCTTTCTTTCTTTCTTTCTTTTTTCATAATCATTTCTTGCACATCTTAATGGTGTTGATACATAAAATACTGAATGATTTTAGTTAAATTATGTACATAACTCTCAAAAATACTGTTATTTTTTCTAAATTAAATAGCAGGCATAAGTGATATTGTTAATTGAATTAGCGTAGTTAATACCTAAGATATAAATGTGATTAAAAGTCCCCTTGAAATGATCATTTAAGATTATAGCCAAAGCCATGTGATGCTGATACCATGTTAGTTTTTCTTCTTTGACAAACTTATTCTTAAAGCTTGTGTCTTTTTGTTTGTCTCAGACCCTCAGAATGTAGATAAGTTTAGCAAGCTCTCATTTAGTCAAAGGTGAATATGCTATTAACATGTCTAACTCACGGGCTTTGCCTTTTCCCTTAGCATCGAGCACACAGTGGGGACCATAAAGAATGACATTTCTGCTGTATTTTCTGTAAATATTTACTGAATAAATGACCTTTCCTGTGACAGGCTTCCAGTTAAAACGGTTATGTTATGAAAGGTTTTCTCTCCAGATGTAGGTTGAGCTCAAGGGTAAATTAAGGAATATGGACTGTTACAGTGGGCTTTATTTACAAAAGTCCATCTACCATGTTGTTTTGCTTTCATTATAGAGCCATTACATTAAAAATAAACATGCAAAACATACAAATATGAAAACATACAAAACTACGAGGCAAATGGAATCCTGAAGGTCAAATGAAATATTAAACTCGGGGAAGAATTGAGAATAATTTTGAAGACAAGAGGAAAGCTTAGATTTGTAGGAATTTGCATGCTATTGCTACTGGAAGAAGCTCTGGTTCTTGCCTTTGTTTACAGAAAGTGGTATGCTAGAATGGAAAGAAAAGATGGGGTCTGTTGTGAGAGTTTTGTTTTGTTTTGTTTTGTTTCGTTAGACTGTCAACACTTTTGAAAAAGCTACTTTATTCACTAGGTTAGACGGTTTGTGTACTGATTAATGAAGGGGCATATAAGCATGTTTTCACAACTCAGGGTACAAGTGTGTGTTAGAGAAAATGAACAAGCAGAGGCCTCTTGGATGTGGGAGAACACTAAACAGAGTCAGATTCCTCACTTTCTGGCGTTGGCCAAGACACACTGGACTCTTCTACAGAGCATCAGAAAATCCAGACCTGGCACCGACAGTGAGAAATAAGATTGACGGGAAAATTATAAGGACAACAGAAGAAAGACATAAAGCTCATCGCCCTTCTGAGCTGATACCCAGTACAAAGCTTTGTTCCTTACATTTTGGCTTCCCACACAGTATCTAAACCTATGATCCAGCCACCCTCCGTCCTGCATTCCCCATGTGGTCTGGAGATAAGCCTTCTTGTGATTTCCTTCAGCATACTTGCAAGACATAAGGTTTTCTATGGTGTATTACTAGGTCCAGGTCCTTGTACAGAATGACTTCCATGGCAGGCACTGTCATTTCTGTCATCTCAATTTAGCTTGACCAGTTTGCTATCTAATTTGGTTAGAACCATGGACTCAATTATAAATTTTCCATAAAGGATTTGTGTATGTGTGTGTGTGTATGTAATGTATTACATATTATTAATATATATCTATAGAATATAGAATATACATTACTATATATTCTATATTATATATATAGTTTCCTTATAAATATATCATTTGTTCTGTTAGTTCTTTTGTATGAAAAATTATGATGATAAATTTTCAAAATTCACTGTAGAGAGAATATCTTCTGAACTGTGTGCTATAGGAAAAGGTATGTTGTAACGTGAATGTGGAACATCTGGGAGGCAGAAAGGATGATTCTGCAAGAGTGTCAGGCAGATGGTTCACCAAAGAAGATATGACAAGGCTAACGCCTGGTACCTGAGCATAGGTAGCTCGCCACACGGCAGAATGCAGGTTAAAATATGTGAATTATTTTAAATTATGATATACTCTGAGAAGAGCCATATGGCCAAGGTATTTGTAAATATATTTTTGAGTCTGAGTCTCATTTCTGGGAACATGAGGATGGGAAGAAGAAACAACAAACTTTTTATGCTGCACCCAATCGCTTATATTAATATAAGTATGGCTTTCTTCTTTTTTAAAACTTAAAATGTAATTATATAATTCTCCCTTCACTCTTCTCTCCCACCCTTGACATGTAAGCAGACTGCCCCCAGAATTCATAGCCTCCTGGTCTTGAGTGAATAACTGTTGTTACATATATCTATGTAGCAGCTTTATGTTGCGTGCGTGTATAGGTTTCCAGGTTTGGCTAATCAATATTGGGTAACCAATAAGGAACTCATCTGTGAGGAAGACTAATTCTCCCTATCTCAACAGTTGTTAATTGCCTACAGGTCTTTATCTCAGGATGAGGTCTCATGAAGTTTCCTCCTTCAACTACGATATTAACATCTCTTGGAATTGTTCCAATCTTACTGATGTAGCTTCCCTTTCCTAACCACAAGGCACAGTCTCACAGTTGACTTCCTGCTTCTCTGGCTCTTATGCCCTTTCTACTCGTCTTGAAAAGGCCAAACTTACCCTATCTTGGGACTGGCCTCCATCTTAAAAGAAAAACAAAGCCTAAAATCTTGACCTATAGCTGAACACAAGCTACACCCACATACCAGGAAAGAACACATGGCTTGTCCTTGGTCCATACACCTAGCTACTTCCTAGGGGTAGTTCATCAAAGATTAGTCTGATTGTTTCAGCTGTACTTTTAGACAGTTTGTGAGTGTATATAAAACACCCACCTGTGAGTTTAAAGTAGGCATTTGGTTTGATACTTTCCAGGATAGACCCATACACACACCTCACTTATTTCCATTTCTTATAAAACCTTGTCCTGCTGAGGGTTCAAAGCTGTTCTTTTTTCCTGTCTTGCTGGGTCAGGGATGGGTTAGGGGAGTACCCAAGCCTGATCTCTAATGCGATTACATTGAAAACGGCTCCTTGATGGTCTTTCGGGGTTCAGGAATGTTTCATGGCACACAGTTCCCCGAGTCTTGGATGCATGAGGTATGTTGTGGATTTAATTAGTGGAACATGGAGTTCTACAGTCTGCTTTTTCTTTTACCTGTGGTGGTCCCTGCTGTTAAAACATAAAGAGCAGCAACAAATACTGGCAAGGAGGACACCACACTTGGTCATAGCCAAAGAGACCTAGGGTAGAATGAAACATGACTGGCCAAAGGGGGAAAACATCAGTGAAATGATTTCTAATGATGCTCTGCTATAGTCATAGTCCAGTCTCATCTGCTAAATTTCCTCTGGCAGCTGATGGGAGCAGATGTGGAGACCCACAGATAACATTAGGTGAGAGAGAACCCAGACTGGAACTCTCCATTGGGTCCCTCCCCTTGGAAGTTGGGGAAATCCAACTAAGAGAGGAGGAGGAACTGTGGAAGCAAGAGAAATCTGAGAATAATCAAGTGCAACAGAGGTTTTGTTTTGGGAGCCCTTTGCAGTTCTCGTCCAGATACTCAAAGGGAGGTTTCTCATACTTTATACTGGGTTCTTTGTTAGATAATCTGTACTTTTTGAGGGAGAGACTTAGGACCCCAGATATCATAATGTCATATAAATAATTGCAACTAAATGTATGTGCTTATTTGCATATGTGGCATATATCTATATATTATATATAGTTTTAGGCAAATATAAAATATGTCCTTTTCAAGAATTGGGTGTTTTATCCCTTCTCTCCTCCTCCTCCCTCCTCCCTCCTCCTCCTCCTCCTCCTCCTCCTCGTCCTCCTCCTCCTCTTCTTCTTCTTCTGTATAGTACTGCCTCCCTTCTTTTTATAGTGAATTACAGTGACTAGAGTGAAATATCTCTCTCTCTCTCTCTCTCTCTCTCTCTCTCTCTCTCTCTNTGTGTGTGTGTGTGTGTGTGTGTGTGTGTGTGTGTGTGTGTGTGTGTGTGTATGTATATATATATATTTTTTCTTTTCATTGAAAGACTGATAGCAGAATCATGGAGAGACCAGTTGCTCATTTCTTGTATTAGTGATGGTTGCCTGCATTTATTACAAAAAAAACAGTGAAATACTTTACTGTAACACAATTAATGATTTGTCAGACATAAGTCTGGCTTATTATAAGATTTTCCTTATTTGCTTGTCTGTTCTTTTCGGGAGCAACATTGTAATTCCTCACAGAAGAACAACATCTCCAACAGTTTCTCCAAAAAGTATCAAAACTCCAGGTAAACATGAGATGTGTTTAGGTAGCTCTATTAAAAGATATTTTAAAGTAAATAATCTAGCCTTTAACTGGCTCAGTATTGAGAGTCATAATAATACTGATCTTCTAATAATTTTAATAAAATGCATATTCTTGCCAAGTCTGTATATTTTCCAGGTTTCCAAAGTTTTTGTCATTCACCGTAGCTTTAAAAAAATGTAAAAATGATTAGTTAAGACTCATAAATTGGTAGTATGGAGAGAGGAGGGGATAGAAGTCAGAATTATGCGTGTGGAGGATATTATGTCGCAGTCTGGAAACACAAGGAGCCAACCAGGGATCAGAAGGCGCTTGAGATGCAAAATTCTTCCAAGTGTTAGACTTCTTTGTAAGACTGAAGAGTCAGAAAATTAGCTTATGCAAAGTGCAGCATAAGCTTTATGTCAACAAGCGATTTTGCATGAAATATATTTTGTTCACTTGTATTACATAAGCAATCAGTCTATCTGGTATCAAATTATGTATGATATAAATTTGTTTTCAGTTTTCGAATTATTCTAGCGCGTGTACAAGAATATTGGCCAGCAAACTAATTGATATATGTTGGGAACATTTTTCTCATATAACTTTTCTATGTAAGGTATGTTATGGGTTATGTGATGAGCTGCATTAGTCTATTTTGAGGTTTGTTACAAAACACTTTTAAGATTGGTAATTTGTTAAGCAAAGAAATGTATTGATTTACCGTGCTGGAGGGTAGGAACACTATTACCAATCTGCCGATTTGTATGGTATTTGGGAAGGGCTTTGCCTTTCCTTCAGGTGGTACCTTGAACATCGTTTCCCCTGGAGAGAAGAATCACTATCACATGGCAGAAGAATGAAACAGTCAAGGAGACTCTACTCCAGAAAACCCTGTTGGTAATCCATTAGAGTCACTAGGAGAGGGGAGTCACTAGGAGTGTCACAATCAACATTAAAGGAATCATCGCCAATATTTTTGAATTATCAAATTGTAACATAAGCTAGACCGAAAAATCACATGCTTATGGCCCTAGTGATTTGGATTGCTGTAGTAGAACAATCTTTTGATCACAGGAATTCCAGGTCAGCTCAGTCAGCTGAGATGGGGATAGAGAAGAAGAGGGACAGATACACAGACAGGCAGGCAGGCAGGCAGGCAGAATCACAGATACAGATACACAGAGCAACAGAAAGAGAAATGCTGATCCTACAGAGACAAAGCAGAAGCAGAGAAACAGGGGAGAGAGAGAGAGAGAGAGAGAGAGACAGAGACAGAGACAGAGAGAGAGACAGAGAGAGACAGAGAGAGACAGAGAGGCAGAGAGAGGGTTAAGGAAAAAGGAAGGAAGGAAAGGAAATAAAGAAACAAAAAGGAAGCAAAATGAGTGAGTTTGTTGAGTATATTGCTCAAATGTTGGGCATGTGCCCGGCATGTTTGAAGCACAGCTTTTATCGCCAGCATCATAATCAATAGCTATTAATATAAGTTTGGAAAAGATCAGTAGCTCACACCATATGAACAGCTAATAGAATTTTCAAAGTCAATGCTTATTTCTAACCTCTCCTCCTGTTGGAAATCTTGCTGGCTATTATCACTGAAAGCAGAAAGAGTGATAGTTTGGCTCTCTTGGGAAAGACATAGGAAATTTCTTCTTTAGGGGCTTTGCTGGTTATTAAGCTTCCTGTTCAATTAAATGCCCCTCTGTGGGCACTTGTAACCATATTTACTACCTGTCCCTATAAGGTCCATGAATAGGTAGTTACCTATTCAGTGCATATATTTGCCCCAAGTATCCACCGTCTTCCTAGGTATATGCCTTTAATATCTGTCTATCTTTTCTCTAAGGGCAAATTCATTTAAAAGAAAACATTTTTTTGGCTTTCAAAAGTTATGTGCACAACTCAGAATACATATGCCCAAATCAGTACTGAAGAACCCTTAAGCCTACCGTTCTACCTATCATCTGTGTATTGATTACTGTCGTGGACCCCACACTCTGTCCTGCAGAGGTGGGGCAAAGAAGACACATGTACGCCAAGGCAGGGTTTGAGCAACTTCAACAGCTTCCCGCTGCAGCTTCCTTTATTTTCTCTACAGCAGCTCTATCCCCATTATAGGGAGGAGGTAAGGGCAAGGGAGATGCCGAGGGTTCAGGCGACCTTCCTCACCCAAAACTCAACTTAGATATCATGCTAGTCACTTCATCTCCACTGTCAGATGATTCATCTGAACTTCCCTCCTCACTCTCTGTTCTTTAGCTTTTTATCTTTTTTGCTGGCTTCTCATTTGCCCTTTTCTGCTTCTGCTGCATGAGCCTTTACAACACCGTGGACATAATTTTGGACGTCTCACGGGAGCTGCAGTAGTTGGCCGTGGGCGATTGGGACAATCTCTTTTAAAATGCCCAGCCTGGCCACAGGACAACTTTTCTAACTCGGCAGCATACTTTCCACTTTTGTCCGCCAGGCAAGATTTAATTAAATTCAAAATTGCTAACAGCTGCACCAACACCGCTCTTACTTTCATATTTGAAGCAATCTCCTCCTGCTCTCTTCACTTTTAACTTCGTCCCTGTGCCGGGAACCTAACTCCGAACCTCGCTTAACTTTGTCCCTGTACCAGGAGGGAGCTTAACTTGTCCCTATACTGGGAACTTCCTCCTAGCGCTAGATTACTACTCTCTATCATGGAACTCACCCGTAACTCTTGCTTCTTAATTCAGCTGCTCTTTTCAGAGTTCCCTGTATGGGCCACGAGTTGCCGGGCACCCCACACTCCTTCCCGCAGAGGTGGGGCAAAGATGACACGTATGCCAAGGCAGGGTTTGAGCAGCTTCCGCAACTTCCCCCTGCAGCTTCCTTTATTCTCTTTCAGCTTCTGCCTCTGCTCTATTCCGTTTACTATGGGGGAATCGCCCAATTTATCCACTTCTACGCTCTGCACTCAACACTCATCACTCTTCATCATCCAATCAGCATTCAGCATGTTCTGTACACAGCCATGCATGTAGACAGGGTACACGTTAATAGGTCAGTGACTCAATATCATGCTGTATGACGCTATGTGTCAGGCGGGCAGTGCATGATAGTGCATGATCATTCAGGTGTGCGTAATCAGGTTTTTGGTAAACAAGCAGGGAATCACGGGGCTTGGCCGTGAGCCAGGGCGCCGTCTTGGCTGCCACTTCCCACAGATTACTTTGCAAACTTTGTTGCCTCTTTTCTCTCTTACATTTTTAGTATCTGTATTCAAATGTTTCTACTGACTATGTCAGTTCTTTGGGTTCAATTCCTATGAAGCCTCCCCTCTGCTTTCACCCAAGACCTAATCTAATTTATTTAATTCTCCAAGCTGATCAGGGAGTGGCTTTCTAAACTATCAAACTGGATCACATTATTAGGTATTTAAAAACTCCTCCAAGACAGCGTTGAAATTTCACTGCTCTACACAGGACATGACTCACTCATAAGTTCCCATATTCATTTTGTTCCTTCGCTTAGAAGCCCCTACCTTCACTTCACCATTAAATACCTACTACTTCCAAAAATTCAACATGAGCTTTCATAACCCTGTATTTGAATTTAGTAGTCTTTTCTCAGCCGCAGTGAGAATTTTTCAAAGTTTATACCTAATGTTTGCATTTTCATTAAACTGAGCATTAACTATGTTGAGTACAATGATTTTTCTCCATTGAACATCATGTCCCAGGGATACAGGATTATATATAGCACACAATTTGTGGGGAGCAAGCAATGTTCTGAGAGAATGTGGTTTTGACATGGGTAATAACATGCCAAGAACCAATGTTTCCACAAAGCCTTCCCAGGTTGAGGTTCAGAGGTAACCCTTCCTCTGGTCCTAACATGAATGTTGGCAGTGTATACAGTAAATGTATAGTATAGATCCCCATCCACATATGTTTACTGCTTGGAGACTGTAAACATCTCCTCTACTGATACTGCTCCTACTGAGATTAGGCAAGCCTTAATCCTTGTTCAGCTGTCTACTTAGCTGTATGTAATAACCATGCCTTCTTGTTTGGTTGTATGCAACAATCTTCCTCCCTATTGAATTGTACATAATAAACTGCCAAGGTGCTGAAGAATCTCCATTAAATAACTCAGTCTACCCAATCCCATGTGTCTGTTATTTCTTCATTCCATTCATTTCCTGGGAACCTACCTGTGCCAGGATATGTCAATAATCGATGTTTAATACAATTTTTCTGTGGGTATAAATGAATAGATTAGTGCTTGAATGCTACATATTTTACACATAGACAATCACTTTATAATTTAGCACTGTAAATATAGAAATAATAGAGCTTTTAGTCTGGAAAGCATTCATAATGAGTTATAAAGAACTGACAGATCAAAAAGGCACTATTTACCTAATGTGCTCATAAATGGATAAGCAATAAAAAGACACTTTTTAAATGTCACATTTAACTGTAAAATAAATGCACGGGGCTGTAAAATTTAATACGTGACTTCTTTTAATAACATAAATTTCAACATTTTCAACAGAAATTTGGAGGAGTTGTTTTCACATGGCTTCTTTAAATGTGCTTCTTATGTTCAGTTTGATAATTGATTCAGTAAGTTTTCCAAATCAAAACATACCCAGTGAACATTTGAGTTGTCAATTGTCTCTTAATTACAGTGATTTGGAGACGTTTGGAAGATGACCCTGAGGGCACTTTGAATCATGGGTTTGCCCCACTGCATTACTGCGGTTTCGTTAATGTGACTTATGGTTATTTTGTTAATTAGGAAAGTAGTTCATATAAACAATAGGCTTTTTGAACAAAATATTTCCCATAAGTCAAAAAGAAGGGAGTCATTGCTTTTGTTTTACATGTCATAACTTAATATGCATGGATCATTAAGTTCTTGGCTGTAGTGCTCCAAACTCTCATGAGTAAAGACCAAAGAATCTCCCATTTTCAATCCAGCCTGGACAAGAGACAGGGAGCCAAGGTATACATTTGTTCAAGGAACTTTGAGACTATAGATGTGCTTGTGTATATAAATGTATAAAACGATGCATGAAGGAAATAGCAAAGAAACAAGTTCATAAACACAATGTACTCAATATTTCCATGTCTTTGCTTGTAATTGACCCTGTAAGTATGTATAAATTAAGATTTGTTCTATTTCTTCTGTCCACTTACATTTAATATGTGTAGCAAATATACCTACAAATGTGCGCTATAATTTATGTATGAATTCTCTTCTTCCCACCTGACCTGCCTTTAAATATCAGGACTTACAGTCTATTCATTTTAAAATATCTCCCCCATAGGACATATTAAAATGTATGTTTATTTTTCTCATAGCAGCGTTTGTTATACAAGCTCCTTCAAATTTAAATATGTCAAAGTTATAATTACAGTAAAATGAAGGCCAAGGCAAGAGTGGCTCTGAGAGCTTTATCCTTTTAAACTGCAAATTTAGCTCTTTTAAATAGTCAGGTTTAATTTCAAAGATTTTCACAGTGTAGGAACTAATTAATTAGTTAATAATACATGAAGCCAACAGAGCATTATCAGCAATATATCCCAGATGGAAAACCAAAACAAATGGAGAAACGTGCATCTAACTTGACCCATTTAAACATTTGAAAAAAAGAAGCTTAGGTTTATATTATAGCATCATGTTTTCACCAGTTTATCACATCTGTGATGACTCTTCTGCTCATCCCTGTGTGATTATTTAGTGTGATACAGTATTATCTTATATAAGGTACTTGTGTTCACCTGCCAAATTGCCTCCTTTAATACAACAACTAGAAACCCAGTAGTACGAGGGTTTTAGTGTTTCCAACCTGGTATCACTAAGAACCAAAAGGGATTCAGATAGTCTTAAGTGCTTTCTCCAGGCTACACTTCTTAGTCCCACAATTTTTTATAAACACTAAACGATGGCACCCAGGTCCACAACACCCAGAGGAAGCTCGACTCCCAGGATCATAGAACGATAGATAAGGAGGACACATCACCTGCCCCAACACCAGGGAGTAACTGGGTCCAGCGGGATACAGGGATACAGGAACCTTGCCTGGCCAGTGGCACAGGTTCCTTCCGGTCTGAGCCAGTACCCTGAGCAGACCTTGGGAGCTCAAATACGGAGACAAACTGTAGAGCAGAGTCTGAAGGAAAGGTCATCCAGAGATTGCCCCACCTGGGGATCCATCACATATACAGTCACCAAAACCAGACACTATTGTGGATGCTAAGAAGTGCTTGCTGAAAGTAGCTGTCTCCTGAGAGGCTCTCCCAGAGCCTGACAAATATAGAGGCAGATGCAAGCAGCCAAACATAGCACTGAGCATGGGATAACCAGTGGAGGAGTTAGAGAAAAGATTTAAGGAGCTGAAGGGTTTTGCAACCCCATAGGAAGAACAACAAAATCAACCATCCAGAGCCCCTAGAGCTACCAGGGACTAAACCACCAACAAGGAGTACACATGGAGCAACCCAGGGCTTCAGCTGCATATGTGGAAGAGGATGGCCTTATTGAGCATCAATGGAGGAGAGGCCCTTGGTCCTATGAAGGCTCAACTCTAGGGCAGGGAGGCAGGATTGGGTGGGTGGATAGAGAAACACCCTCATTGAAGCAAGGGGAGGGGGTATAGGATAGGATGATTTGGTAGGGGAAAGGGGATAACATTTTAAATATAAGAAAATATCCCCTCCAAAAAAGCTAAGTGATGTATTCATCAAAATACATTTCTTTCTTTCATAACTGTTCTTATTGAGTCTTTGTGCTTATTTGGTAGCACTTTCTCCTTGCTATCTGTATTCTGTACTTATCTATTTATAATCCCAGAAGTCTTAAGAATAAAAAAAAAAAATGAAGACTGTAGTGGCTATTCCTGGTTGTCAACTTGACTATATTTGAAATGAACTACAATCCAGAATTGGAAGGCTCACCAGTGAACCTAATCTGGAGACTGGGAGATAGAAGTTTCTGACCTGGATCTTGGTATGGAGATCTTGAGACACAGTGGTGATTGAATCCAGAAGATTAAGACAGGGAGATCTCCAAGTCCAAGATCATCTGGGATTAAAGGTGTGGTGGCACACACCTTTAATCTGGGCTACACCTTCTGCTGAGGACCATATAAGGACATTGGAAGAAGGGAGTCTGGCTCTCACTCTCTCGACTTCTTGCGGTGTGGGACTCAGCAACTGCTAGATCCTTAGACTTCCATTCACAGCTACTACTGAACCATTGTTGGGATTTGGACTGCAGACTGTAAGTCATCAATAAATTCCTTTACTATATAGAGACTATCTGCAAGTTCTGTGACTCTAGAGAACCCTGACTAATACAAAGACCAATTAATCTATGAGTTAAGTCTTCTTTGGCAAAAAATAAAATTCATGCATCTTTTATTCTATTTCCTTTACGAGTAGGAAAGAAGTCAGTGTGCTACACCATTTTACCTGTGATCATCTTTCAAAGAGATGTTATTTCTATGAAATTGTCAGGATGGAGAAAAGATAAACTTACAAATGCATTGGAGATCAAGTTGTGAATCTGTAAGATTGCCATTCCTAGTAAGGGGACCTTGTAGATCTTATACCTTCCTTGGGTTTCTGAAACTTAAGTTTTGTGATTTTACTCTGTTTTATAACTTTCCTTAGAATTCTGAGCCCTCTCCTCCCAGCGTGCAATACTCCCATTCATAGAAAATGATTACCCAGTATGGTTTCTGGCTCAAAAGACAGGATTCTTTCTCATTGCTCTGTGAGCCTGGATTTACCGAGCCTTGAAGGAAGCGGCACAGTTATCTTATTGTCTTCTCTTTGTGACTGAGCACGGAGAGCCTGTGTAGTTATCACCCTTGTTGTGCAATGTTTTCTAGACAAGCATCTGCACTGGTTACCCATGTTCTGTAAGCATTCCCTAAGCCACACTCCTGTGAGTAACCTCCATAAATGTTCTGATTTTCCAACCAAGACGTGGAAGAAACTGTTCTGTTGTGTTTCATCAGTGCTGTACATGGGGTCAGTAATGGTTTGTTCAAGTCTCAGAAGAAAATCCATAATGGAAGAGAGAATAATTTATGGCTTTAATTTATTTTTCAGGTGTAATGTCCTGTCTATTCTCAATTATTTTCATCAACTTCTGAATGAAAAGTAACCTTAACAATAGCACACCAAATAGTTAAATACAACTATTCTTTCAAGATCTACTGTCAAGTCCCATACCATTTCATTCATAAACTTCATGTAAAATTTCTGTAAAACTCACGTGTTCAATATACAGAAAATATTTTTTCAGAATATTAGTTTAAAATTCATACTTCAAAAGTTGTTGTTTTTATGAGAATCTAAGGACCCATAAAAACCTGGGAAATAATAATAGGTATCAAACAAATGCATGAAAGACATGAAAAAAAAAAAACACTCAAAACCCAAGTTCTACTTTTAAAATAAAGCATCAGCTCATAGTAAGTTACAAGGCTCAAGAGAAATAAAGAATTGTAGCCAGTTTAGTGAACAAAATATCAATTTGTAATTGCTACTGGTGATACTTTTAAATTCCGTACTTAATAAAAAGAGAGAGGAGAGATTATTTCATTTAAATATGAATATCACTCATTGGATAATCTATACGTCTCAAATATACTCATTAATAATCCTTCATTGACTGTGATTACCTCTTCTTTTAAATATTCCTTTTAAAAATCTTTGTGATAGAATATGTTTTATCTTTTCCAGAGTAAATCTTTACCATTTGTCTTAGTCAGGGTTTGTATTCCTGCACAAACATCATGACCAAGAAGCAAGTTGGGGAGGAAAGGGTTTATTTGGCTTACATTTCCATACTGCTTTTGATCACCAAAGGATGCAGGACTGCAACTTAAGCAGGTCAGAAAGCAGGAGCTGATGCAGAAGCCATGGAGGGATGTTCTTTACTGGCTTGCTTCCCCTGGCTTGCTCAGCCTGCTCTCTTATAGAACCAAGACTACCAGCCCAGAGATGGTCCCACCCACAAGGGGCCTCTCCCCATTGATTACTAATTGAGAAAATGCCCCACAGCTGGATCTCATGGAGGCATTTCCCTAACTAAAGCTCCTTTCTCTGTGATAACTCCAGCTGTGTCACAAAATTAGCCAGTACACCATTTTTCAGATTATTTCTTAGTATCTTCTAAATCATTGTTATACACAAATACACACACACCCACAGAGAGAGAGAGAAAGAGAGAGGGGGGGAGAGAGAGGGGAGAGAGAGAGAGAGAGAGAGAGAGAGAGAGAGAGAGAGAGAGAGAGAGAAAGAGAGAGAGAGAGAAGCAGATTTACAGATACACAAAAACAGATGGACATTCAGATAAACACAAAAAGCTAGAAATAACCATGAAACCCCTCTTATAAGCTGTTTCTGATTAGGGTCCTCTGATCCCTCTAGCTGTCCATCACAGTGGGTGATGGACTTTTGCATTGTGTTGAGATGGCTTTTTTGTCCGAGTTTCACACTAGAATGGCAGCTGTGAGTGTGCAGACTTTGCCCACCCACCTGTGTTTCTGGCGAATACAATTCATAATTGTTACATGAAATGATAAACTCTTATAATAGTAGGAAACATCCAAATAGGATTTTACTAAATTGGAAGTAAAATTTAGTTTTATGAGTATTATTATAAAACATGGTATTTAGATTATTTCTACTACTTCTAAATGTGCATTCTATTTTTTCTGAAATCAAATATTTAGAGACATTCACAAATTCTAAGTGCCTTGAAAGAAAAAGTAGAAGATATAGAAATATGAAAATTGTTAGTTTTTTTTAAATCTTCTGTCCTCCTTTTTAGAATTTTCTTTGATTATTTCATAATAATTTTCCTGACTTACTGTTTACTTCTATTTTCGTTTGTTACATGTGAAACCTGTTGGATTATCATTTACTCTGAACTGCAACATTTCTTTTTAGAGGAAAGGGAAATGGACCAGCTTCTGGAAGCCCAAGAAGACCCTAGGTCCTTTTCTTTTCTTTTCTTTTCTTTTCTTTTCTTTTCTTTTCTTTTCTTTTCTTTTCTTTTCTTTTCTTTTCTTTTCTTTTCTTTTCTTTTCCTTTTTAATTAGATGTTTTCTTTATTTACACTTCAAATGTTATCCGATTTCCTGGTTTCCCCATCAAAAACCTCCTATCCCATCTCCCCTCCCCCTGCTCACCAATCCACTCACTCCTGCTTCCCTGTCCTGGCTTTCCCCTATACTGGGGCATCTAGCTTTCATAGGACCAAGGGTCTCTGCTCCCATTGATGTCCAACAACACCATCCTGTACTGCATATGAAGCTGGAGCCATGGGTTCCTCCATGTGTACTCTTTAATTGGTGATTTAGTCCCTGGGAGCTCTGATGGTACTGGTTGGTTGATATTGTTCTTCTTCCTATGGGGCTGTAAGCTCCTTTAGTTCCTTTAGTCCTTTCTCTAGCTCCTCCACTGGGGACCTTCTGCTCAGTCCAATAGTTGGACTGAGCACAAAGCCCTTCCAAGGTTATAAAAACACAAAACAAAAGCTAGGATGAAGAGATACCCCTCCCCTCCGGCCCTCTGTGCCTTCTTGCATGTTGAACAGGTTTCTGCAGGTAGCCAGGTTCTGTGTGTCATTACAGACAGTGGAGGGCTGGCACAGTATTTTAGTGATGTCTCTCTTTGTAATACTCACACTGCTGCTGGTAGAAGTAACTCTTACTTTATATTTCTATAAATCACCCCAAACAATTCATTGTTTCACCATTCTTGGCTTGGGACCAATCTTTTCTTTTTCTGCCACTAATTCCCTTTTGGAGCAAATAGACATATGTCCGTGTCTCCCCAGGAAAAGGTACAAAATACATTGTTATAATGAAATATCTGTGGCTCTATCTTCTTTGTAAAGATAAATGTATTTATCTCACCATTATGAAGACTATTTCTGGTAACAAGGACAGGTTCAGGTCTGATAGCATCACAATTTGGAAGATATATCATTGTGGGAGCATTTTCATGTGCCAGAGAGATGTCTAGAAGCAAGATATTAGTATTAAGTCAGTTAGTGCTTTCATATCAACTCACCCTCTCTTTTCTGGGGTCATCTTTGTTTTCCAATAACACTATGTTAAACAGGTCTGATTATAAAATAGCCCAAACAATTGAAACATCTCTTCCTAGGATCTACTTTTAGTGTATAGGATATCAAGCTTCCGTGAGTGACATCTTTCCAGAATTGGGTCTTTCTACACATATTTGGTTGGTTATTTGACACTTGTTTAATACAGAAGCAGACTCAACTCCATTTGATCCATAAAATGCTAAAATTGGAACTACAGTTTAACTCATTAAGCAAACAAATCAGTAGTTGGCAAAAATCTAATAAAGCATACAATGGAAGATAATTTTATTTGTTGCATCAGAAATTAGTGATTTGTACAGCCTTTATAAAAATGCATACATGAATTCAGTTCCATTTTAACTTATTACTATATATTTGATCATTCATTTTTCTTTTCTTGAAAAGTATTCAGCAATAAAATTTAGTTGTAAATATAATTCTTTACTTTCTTTAGAAATATTGTTCTAAACAGAAACAAAATTATATTATATTATACATTAACTTAATTCTAACACAAATCTATATATACATATATATATATAAATGCACACTGAGATTGTTTCCTTTAGTGCACATGATACATATTATATGAATTGTATTATCATAGTGGCATCCTCAAGAATTAGTCAATGGGCTTCACTTCCACAGGAGAGTTCAGGAGGTAAAGCAATAGGAAGAAAAAATTTAAGGTTGTTGATGACATTCAAACATGAACTGCCAGAGTCTCCAAAGAATAATCCAGAGAGAGCTGAATAAAAAGTTATTTGAAGAATAATGGACAGTTAGAATAAAGACTACACCTAGGACAGCAATTGCATTAGCAGAAGAAAATTCCCCCCCCCCCCCTTGTCAATGCTAGGTGGTGAACATTGAGCCCCCACACAGATCAAAAACAATGCATTGCTTCAAAATGGCTCCTGCCCTCTGACAGGTTAGAAGCCCTCCTGCCTTTAGGACCCAAGAGCTTTGGAAAGTCTAAACACCATGCAATTATACTTTGAAACCTAACTAGCAGAGTATCGATAGCCTGGGAAACAAACTTTGAATTTGAATCCTATATCATTAAACCAATGTCTACAAAAACTTTTATTCAGATTCCAAGTAGAGTACAAGATATGGGGAATGCCTCATCTGTGGTCTGGTCATTCAAAGAAAGACTCAGAGGCATGAATATTCTAACGCACCAGCCATTAGTCATCAGTCAACACCCATAGAGAGGTTACACAAGGGGATGAAATAGGCTTCTAGTAGGGAGAAGAAGAATGCTGTGAGGCTTACAAAAGAATTCAGCAGTTAGGCCAATCACATTTTGTATCCCATATACCCACATAGCTCCCTTGTCTCTACCTGATCCTCATGTATCCAATATCAATTTAGGAGGCAAACTTGATCTTAACTATATTTTGTGAGACAACATGATTTTCCTCATTTTTTCCTTTTCTCCCTCCCTACTCTATTTTTCTGTTTTTTCCTTACTCCTCCGGGGAGAACATAGACTGGCCTGGTTTGTAGACTCTCTGTGTTTTCACAGCCTAGTGCTGCCGCATGAACATTTCTGTTTTATGTTTACTATATATTTCAGTCTATCTCCTTCATGCCATTCTTATTCTTATTGTTTTTTTTCCTTTGTCATTATAGCTCCCCTTTCTATTTTTCTACCCCCTTACTTTCTATCAGTTGAATTTTAGTTTTTAATTTTAGTCTTTTTTTTTTTTTTTTTGAAAAGAACAACTCTCTTTTATTATCAGTCATAGCACAGGAACTAATATAATAGTATTCACAGTGCTTCATTACCTTCAAAATGATTGACATTTAATGGTGATTGATTTTACTTCAGTACTGTGTTGTTTTCATACTCTATATTGATTGTATCGTCATTGTACAGTGTTATATGCTATTCTCAACATTGTAGTGGTGATAGAGCAAAATGCCCGAACCACACTCTAATGGAAGAAAATGGCATCTTAATCTTATAACTTTGTAACAAGTCAGCACTGTAAACAAACACTTCTACATAAGAAGAAAGGTGATTTAATTTTTTTAATTTAAAAATTGGCCCAAACTCATATGCAGAAGATATCAAAACATTAACTACATGACACAATAAAAATAAGGTAATGTGTTTCCTCTAAGAGTTATGAACTTAAAAATGCTGCCCCAAGTGAGAGTGATCTAGAGGAAATTCAGACAAAGAAAAGAAATAAATAAGTTCACTGCAGAAATTAATGAAACAAAATGAAAAAGACAGATTAAAGAATCAATGAAATAGAGTAGATATTTATTAGAGGTGAGAAAGATGAACAAATTAATCAGAAAAGAGCCAATTACAACATTAACAATGAAAAGGGAAACATAATAGATACCAGCAAAACTCAGAAAACTCATAAAGGCCTATTTTCCAATAATTTGGGATAGGTAAAATGATGGCTAAATTTCCACATGCCCTGGGCCATCTAAAATCAAAATCAGAAAGCATGAAGAGGTTAAACAGATATATACCAAGTAATGGATTGAAGCAGTAACAAAATTTCTACCATTTTAATAGAAAATCCAGGGCCAGATAGACTAACTGACACTCTGGCATGTCTCTCACATGTACAAACACCAGTAGTTCTGCAACTGCTCCATAATATTGAAAGAGAAGGATGGTTTTAAAACTCCTTTTCATAACAGAGCTTTGGTTTGATGCAAAAGAAAGGAAGAAAGAGAGAAAGGAAAGGAAAGAAGGAAGGAAAGAAGGAAGGAGGAGGAAGGAAGGAAGGAAGGAAGGAAGGAAGGAAGGAAGGAAGGAAGGAAGGAAAGAAGGAAGGAAGGGAGGGAGGGAGGAAAAATTGAAAGATAAAGAAAATAAAAATAAAGGCAAAGATTTATAAACATTTACAGAAACAATGACTTTCTAAATTAAATTGTATTTGCTCAGAAAAAGGAATAATAATTGATAAATGAGACCTTTTGAAATTCAGATGTGCAAAGTCACAATTTATAGAATGGGAAAAATACTTTACTAACTTTACATCAGGCAAAGATCAGAATCTACAATATATTGATAAAGCAAAACTCACCAACCAGGCCTACAGGCTACAGATTTAACAGATCCGCAGATTTTATGTATGGCAATGACAAGGCACACCAAGATAGAGATCATCAATACCCCCCCCATTCAAAATAGCCTCAAAGAAAATACAATATCTAGGAAGAAACTTCAGACAGGAAGTGAAGAAACTCTACAACGAAAACCTCAAACTTCTGAAGACTGAGCATGAGCAGAGAGAATGGAATGACATCTGGTTCTGTGCATATGGACTGTTAGAGTTAATATCTTGGAAATTATGATTTTTACAAGAACCTGTTTACATATGTAATGTGATGCCTATGAATATCTCTTCCATATCTAATTCATCACAAAAAGAGAAAAAAAAATGCTACTCTAAGATTCATATGGAGGAACAACAACAACAACAACAGCAAACAAACAAACAATAACAGCCTTGAGCAGCAAAACTATCCTGAGCAAAAGAAAATCTGTGCTGGAATAATAGAAGGACTATCATCCTTGGTTGAAGAGAGACAATATGGAACAAGCACTTAAACGGACATCTAAGTCAATGGAACAAAACTGAAGACCTGAAGTTATATATAACTTTAACCACCAATTCTTTCAAAAAGGTGCCAGAAGTATAACCTGGAGGAAAGAAAGCAACCTTTACAAATAGTCCTAAGAAAGGTGGATATACAGGAACAGAAGAAGGATAAAACTAGATGATAGCTATTACTGTTGCCCAAACCTAACCTCAAAATAGTTTCAAACACCTAATCAAGAAATCTAAAATTTCTAAAAAAAAAATAATAATAATATATGTGGATAGAATTGTAGGAAAGAATTTTCTTCATGGGACTTCATTAGACCAATAATTGACCAGTGGGAATACATAAATAAAATATTTCTGTAAATCTAACGGAAAGATCTGAGGAAAGAGGAAGCTCACAAAAATGGTAGGAATGTTTGACAGCTATATATCTGACATAGGATTAATATCCAGGATATATAAGGATTGAAAAGGTGGAGAAGATATATTTATTCAAAACTGGGCCTGAAACAAAAGAAAACAAAACAAAACAAAAGAGTTCTTAAAAAAGAAAATGCAATGGCATAAAAATATTTCAAAATTATTCAGCATACCTAGCAATTATGAAAAAAAAGTTCTAAAAAAAAAAAAAAAAGAGAGATTTCATCTTACCGCAATCAGAATGGGAAAGATCTACAGAATGCTGGAGCTGTTGTTGGGAAAAGAGAACACTCATTAACTCTTGGAATTGCAAACTGGCCTAGCCACTATGAAAATCAGTATGAAGAATTTTCAGAGATTAAGAATAAATCTACCAAATATTTCAACTATACCATGCCTTGGTTTATGCCCAAAGGACTCAATATCCTACTCAACAAATACTTGCTGAGCCATATTTATTGCTACTGTATTCACAATGGCTAGGGAATAGAAACAACATAAGTCTTTCAACTGACAAATGAATAATGAAAACATGGAACATATACACTATGGAATACTATTCATATGTAAGAAAAATGAAATAATGAACTTTGCTTATAAATTGACAAAACTAGATAGAAATCATACTGAGTGAGGAGACCCAGACCTAGAAAGACAAGCTTCACATATTTTCTCTTATTTGAGGCTCCCAAATACAGATCCTGGAGCAACTGCAAGAAAGCCGGGAAGGAAAAGGAAAAGTTGCCTGGGCCAGGGATTGATAGAGAAACACAGAAGCGACAAGAAGTGCAAATGATCTAAGAGCATGGAAAATGGGGCTCGAATTTGGAGGGGAGAGGGAAATAAATAACAGCACAAGGAGAGTAAAATAACAGTAAGAATATTTGGAAAATGTCATAAGGAATAATCCTATTACTATCTACCCATTAAAAACCCCTATAATGCAAGAAGATGCATTATATCTATGTATCTTTTTTTTTTTAACTTGACAAAGGCAGGACCAGGAGTTTCTTTATTCGTTATGACGTATGGTATGTAAGATAATCAATGGTACGGGGGGGGGGGGCTGGCTACAAACTTTAAGGACGGTTGGGGGTGGGGCCGCTGAGTCTACCTCCCCTCCTCCCAACGAAGCTGTGGTGTTCAGGTAAATCAGTTGCTGCCCTGCCAGGCTCCCTAGAGGTCTCAAGGAGCTGAGCAGATGCAAAGTATCTGGAGGCGGCCGGAGGGGTTTTCTAAGCCCTACCCCCACCCAGGCTGCGGAGTATATGTAAATCGGATGCGGAGGAGCCTTGATCCTAGGCTTTCTTGGGGCCCTGGCAGTGGTGGGGCACTTGTCAAGTATTTGCAAAACTGTCTCCCTAAAGTCCCAAAAGGGAGGAGTTGTATGGAATAGGACGTGGCTCCCTGGAGTTCCAGAGAGAGAAGTTGGACACTCACCAAAAATTGGCTGGTTGGGCTGGGCCAGGCTCTCTAAGGCTCCCTGAGGGGCTGGACATATGTAAATCATTTCAGGCTGGGTAAGGAGGGGTTCCCAGTGGCTTACAAGCCGGATACAGTGTAAATAAACTGGGATTGAGATTGGAGCTCCAGAGTGAGGAGTGAAGCCCCGCACAGACTAGATCTAGATCTAGATATAGACATAGATATAATCACTAACCCTTGGCTGCCATGCCATGAGGTGGCCTGGGTGCAGGAATGATGTCCATCCCACCTTAGGCCCCTGACAATCTGCAGTAGTTGTAAGAGCTGGCCCTGGGATCATGACAGCATATGAACTATTCAAAAAGAGTGGAGCTGGCCTTGGTGGAGAAGGGTGGAGCAGGTGAGCTGTCCAGTGAGTGAGGAGAGCCTGCCTTGTCACTGGTCTGTCTGCCACATGGGAGACTGAGTGTAGAGTCAGGGGTGATGTCCTCTGCCCCTTCCCCCTAGCCACCTGCTTTGGTGGTTAGCCCCATGAATATGAGTGCAGGAAAGCTAGCTCTGCCTGCTCACTGGATATAGCACTCCTTAGAGGGGAGTCTTGTACCTCACCTGGGCAACACAGTGAAGCTAGCTGTGATAGCAAAGGCCCAGGTGAGCCAGCCCCAAGGATGGGAGATGGGAAAACTGCTCCAACCCCTTGCAGTCTGTAGCACTTGGGAGAGTAGGTCCCATGCCTTGACTGGGCAGCACAGTGGAGCTGGCTCTGGAGGCCAGCATGTCGATGAATCTAAAATGGCCTGAGGATGTGAAAGCAGGAGAGCTGATCCTGCCTTCTACTAATGGTGGCATTGGATGTTCCAGCCAGAACAATGCTGGGGAGATTGCCCTGTAGATGCAGTTAGGAGTGAGCTGACATGGTACCCAAGTCGCCTATCACCCAGGATCACATCTCTGGCTCTGAATTCACACACCCCAACATCTATATCATCTGTGAATGGGGTACTGGAAAGGACCAGTCTTGCTGATCCAATGCTGCCAGATATGCATGATATAGGGTAACAACAGGAAAACCGCAAGGAGTCCTGATGAGTATCCAATATTGATGATGTCACAGAAGCTGTAGACCTTGATCCACATCAATGACTAATTGCAATGAACATTTACAAGTAAAGATGTGTGCTTCTACAATGAGATGTTTTCTTGGGATTTGTTGTTTTGTTTGATTATATATGCATTTTTTTTTATTTTGGGGGAAGGTTACAAGAGTAACAAGCAGATATGAGTAGACAGGGAGATATGAGTGAACAAGGAGACTGAGTGAGACTGGGGTACACGGTGTGTGTGTGTGTGTGTGTGTGTGTGCATGTATGTATATGAAAATTTTCTATCTCAGTTGATAACACTTCATGGGAAGACTAACAAAAGTATCAATCCTGGTCATGAGAACCCCCTTTTTCAAAAAAATGTCCTTCAGAATTGTCTTATGAATGAACATATAGACAATTATTATTGCTTTTGGTTGTCCCCAGAGATGAAGTTTGGTTCCTGTTGCTGAAGACATTGTTTACTATAGACAAAGGGCCCTGAAGCCCCTCATCTAATACTAACCTTAATGACTCTTCACTGAGGACTGACTATCAAGGTACCAGAGGGTATTATGCAAGTTTGAAAGAAAGAGCGTGACTGATTGGCATACCTATGATGTCTATGAATCATAACAAGCACCAGGATGGCAAAAAATGAGCCTAGGTGTGCAATGGAGTCATTCCATACCTTGGCCCAAGCCCAGAACTCTCTCATTTGCACACCAAGAGGGAAAACATTCCTAGTACTGGAAACATAACAAACTACCCAAGGACCAGTCTTGCTGATGAAATTAAGAACCTTAGGGAAGCATCTACAACATCATAAGGGAGGGTGAAAATATCTTCTACACATTTTATAATCAAACCCAATATTATGTATAATAAATAATTAATATTAGACTTTTCCATCATATTATATAAATTTTCCTGCTTCTGCTTATGGAAAGTTGACATTTGTTCCTGTTATTAGTATTGCAATTTCTACTAATTAATACATCAGTGCTTTTCTTATTTGTAGAATCACACACACACACACACACACACAAACAACCCTGTTTAGAAAAATCTATTCAGTAAATCATCCAGAGTTGGTTCTATTAATGAAGACTGAAACATTTATTTTCTGAATACAAAATCTTCTAGCTGGAATCTAGATCATCTAATATGGGTCTTACCTAATTTTATCTCAGTTTGTTTGCCTATTGTTTGTTTCATTTCATTTTGTTTGTTCGTTTTGTTTGTTTTATTTGTTCATTTGTTTGTTCCCTTTGTTGTTTGATTGATTGGTTGACAGGCTGGCTGGTTTTTTTGTTTGTTTGTGTTTGTTTTATTTGACCAAGTGTATGTAGTCATTTATCACTTACCAACAGGGATACATATTGTTAAGTATTTCTTTAAGTATATTGATCACTAGACAAATAGAGTGCATTCACACAACTGAAGGTACACTATGCATTTTAACCATAGGATTCATTGTTGCATAAGAGGCATTTTGTTATCCAGAACATTGTTATTTAGTACATGATGATGATAACAATGATGACTATTAAGTCTTTTCAAGGTTCCATATATAAATCAGGCAATGTAAACAAAGAGGGAGAAAATAGATTACTTTTATTTGGTAATAGCAGAAAGCAGATAAGGTAAAGGTAAGACTTTATTGTGGGATTTCCACTACAGCTTACATACAAGATACAGAAATCAAATTAGAAGTCAGCTAGGAGATCTTTCCCTCCTGGCTAGCAGTCATAGTGCTATGTAAGCTACTGAACAAGAACAGGAGTTAACCACATTACCCAGAAGTGCACACTATATGCTTCTGTACCAACCTTCCAGGCAAGTTATTTCTACTAGTGCAATAGTGGTACGGCATTTGAGTGACAGCTTACTGATTTCTGATTAAATGTGAAGGCCATTCCATTGGAAGAAATACATTCCCCTTAATGTAAACTTAGCCAAATCCATATGGTTAAGGAGGTTATAGGCTCTATGGATAAATGTACTAAGAGATGTTTTATTAAGTGGATTTGTAGTAAAAATGCTGAGAATAAGTGACAGATGAGTATCAGTTTGAAATAAGATATCTGCGTCACTTCCCCCAAGGGCCAGAGAACACAGAGAACAGGGTGGGAAAGTTGGAGGATGCTGGACACCTGATGTGACAATGTTTCATGATCACACAGAAGCTTTGGCTACCTACATAAGACATGAAAAAAATGAAGCAAAAGGATTGAAGGTCATGAAAATATGAAAGAGACTAGTAGAGAAGGAAGTCATCCTGGATAGGAGGGAGACAAGAGAGGGTGGTGGGGGAGAAGGGTTACAATATCTTTGCTACATGCATGAATTTGCTGCTACGTTTATTTGAAGAGAGAAGAAATCAGAGGATGGAATTATTAATTATTTACTATATAACAAAAGATTGGCTTATTATTTCCTTGTACTGGAGACATTAAAATATATTCTTACATAAAAACTGGGTAATGGTTCAAGTCAATTTGGGGGAAATGTTCATATTTTCCTTTGAAACATCTCTAAATATATTTGTGTGTATTAACTACATCATAAAATTTTCAACAATCATAATGGAAAGAAATAGCTTATTGTGCATCAAGTCGATTTCTAAGAGCTTGGCATGCTTAACTATTTAGCCTCACAATGACCATACAAGATAAATATATTAGTATGACCATTTACCACAAAGGTATTATTGAGATCTTATGTTTTGTTAGGCTACATCAAAGAGATAATAGCGGTTACATTGGTCATTTGAATGGGAGTGTTCCCCATGGCTCAGATAATCCAATACTTCGTCTCTAGTACCCAGCTTTGATGAGGTTGATTTAGGAGGTAAAGCATTGCTGGAAGAAAGATATCACTCTCACCTTTTATTTTACTGATTTCAAAAGCATTACAAACTACAGAGGTAAGAAAAAAATGCTGCATTACCATAAAGATGATATATAGACCACTGAAATATATATGTGCCGCAGACGGACTTTTCTGGGGTCCCTAATCTGCGGGGGATGGGTCTCTGGTTGCAGGTGAGCGAGGATTCGGCGAATGAGGGGTGACAAACAGACACGGACACAAGAGAGTGTGGTATCTGAATG
>NC_034611.1:36100410-36111955 GCF_900095145.1 Mus pahari | reverse complement strand
GGGACTTTTGGGATAGCATTTGAAATGTAAATTAAGAAAATATCTAATAAAATAATTTTAAAAAACATACCGTAGAATATTTAAAACCCTTAGAAAATCAAATTCCTGTCAACTATGATAACATTGGCAAACTTGGAAAACATTGTATTTGGTGAAAGTACGCAAGGAAGAAAAATACTGTATAAAAACACTTTATGTGGAATCTAAAGTAGGCTAAATCACAGAAACATCAGATATGTGTGGACTGGCTGAACCTGGGGAGACTTTGCTGAAAGGGCATCAATTTCAGCTATGGAAGATGAATACTTCTGACTATCTAACACATAAAAATTGTATTGATACTTGTTTTGGGTTTTTTTTTCAAGACCATATGTCCTAAGACAAGAGTCATGCTTAGAAAAATAAAATCCAGCTCAGCATACTTTGGCAAAAAAAAAAAAAATGTACTTGCAGCCACGCCTCATAACCTGAGTTCAATCTCTGGAATCCTCACAGTGAAATGAAAGAATAGACATTCTCAAACTGTGCTCTGACCTACAGGAGTGCAATATGGTGTGCGCAAGCATACACACACACACACACACACACACACACACACACACACACACACACAGGAAAACAAAGAATGTGTTGAGGTAATAGCAACATTTATTTGTTAATAATGATGATTATATATATTACAGTGTACATATGGAATAATTTTTATGTTATAGCAGAATAAAAATAGTAAAAATAAGAAAGAAAAAGCACATTACCCTATGCTGAAGTCTTTCTTGCCTTAGGCTCTCCCTTGTGTTGGCCAGCACAGGTAAACAGATTGAGAGAGACCAAAATGACTGCCAATAAATACATGACTATTTATTTCATGGGCCTTTACATGCCCAACATTCGTACAAAATAGAGGAGTTATCAACACCTCTTCCGTTATCTTTCTTCCTTCATAAGCTGAAACAAAATTTATCTTCCCATCTTCAACAACACTTTTTTTTTTCTTAAGAGTCATTAACATGCATTTTTTGACAATGAATCCATCTATCTATTGGTTTTCCTGTCTGGACAGAGGCAAAGTCTCCTCTGACTTGCTAGTTTTGCTGTTTCTCTTGTTTGAGGAAGTCATTGATCATCTATACTCCTAATTAGTCTGAGAATCTACTCCCACATGTCATCTATTATGTTCCTTTCTCAGGAACACAGAAATCTCAGTAGTGATTACTAAATCTCTTTACAATCCAAGAATCATTGTGGTAACAGAAACTACCAACACCTAGAGGACTTCATCCATTGCAGCCTTGTGAAGGGTAATTCCTTTGACACACAGCTTCCCCCGGAGGATCACTCACTGAGCATGCCAAATCTGAATCAAGTCCGCAAGTTCATTACTGACCACTCTGTATTTAGCAATGCCAACCCACATAACCAAACTCTACTCAGACCTAAGGTATGGCCAAGAAAATAATTTAAAGCAATAACAATGTTTCCTGCATGTACAATGGTGAATATTTACACATATTCTGCAATAAAAAAGAGACTGCTGAAATAGAATCACACATTCAATAGCCCCAAAACTTTTGAATATCTATGAAGTACCAGGACAATAATATTTTTCCATTTAATTGAGGCTATCTAAACAATCCTAACTTTTCAGTTCCTTCTTTTTCTTGAAGCAAACATGACTTTAACAAAATAATAAAGAAATACATTATAAACATAAAAAGACAACAAATTGAGTCTAATTCAGATTTATATTCTTACTTTGAGGTTGTAATTAAAATTAAGCCAGACATGATAGTCTCCATGTAAAAGACTATACTTTTCTCTGCAAAACTCCAAAGCACCTTATGACTCACATTAAATAGGTTGATAAGGAATTAAAGAAATCTAAAGGGAAATAGAGCACCCAGAAATAAAAACCTTTCAGTGACCTTTCTTCTAATACAAAGAATAATCTAAGATTAAAATTCAATTGACAGTATCAGAGGACTTGAACACATGATTGTGTTAATCTTCACGGAAGAGTTCACCTTCTTCACCTGTCATTCGTGCTCCACATTTTAGGATAGAAAAGTAGGCATATTTGAGAGAAAAAATGTAAGCATCTTAAGAAAAAAAACTATTTAAAACTTTAAGAACCAGTCTAACAGCTGAGCTCGTAGAAAGTACATACAATCTGGTGATAGATATTATCTCCAGAAGGATGCCAATAGGATGTGCAAAGTCAGTGAGTCTGACACACTGTACTAGAGATACTGTCTTCATATTCTATAATTCAAGGTGACTTGACAGAATTAAGAGTCAATACTCAAAGAAAAATTGGATTGATTGAATGCAAGAGTTTTTAACTACTTTTCAGCCAAGTAGTTTTATAAAAACTGAAAAAGAAAGGATGATTACATAGGCAAGCACATGAATTTTATTAACCAACTTGGGTCAAAATAAATGAAATATACAAATAATCTGTGCACTCACATGAAGCCTACTGCAATATGATTCCGTTTACAGAGTTCTGTGCTTCGTGTATAAATACTGGGAATCTCATTAAAACACAGTTTGAGCACATTGACATATCAGCTAAATTCTGGCTTCTATGCAGTCATTTTGAATAATAAAAAGCTAGTAATTGGCATTTACCCTATCACAGTTTGCTTGCTGCTTTGGCTTGGGAGGTAGGCTTAGGCAATTTCTACTAAAAAAAGAAAATGAAACCGAAGATCTCTAGGGATTTGAAATCTTTCGAGCACACTCTAGTTTAAATTTTGCATTGTTCTCATGAACAAACATGGAAGGGAAGTAATTCGGAACATGAAATGATCTAAGAAATAATCTTATTCAAGACTCTTATTTTACAGATGAATAAATTCAGCATCTGCCATTCTTCCAACAGACGCAGTAAGAAGCATTATGACTTCATATATCTACTGCCTTAAGAGCTTGTTGCTCATGAGACCGAGCTACTTGGAATCTTAAATCTGCTGACACTGTATCACTTTGAATAACCAGATATTATATTTATACTTCTCCTGGAATACATCTCTGGCTATATTTGCTATCCTGTTTCATGATACATCAAGAAAGCACTTCATATTAACTGCCCTGATTTTAGCCTAAGAACAACTGAAACACAAAGAAAATTTTCAAGCAGTAGACACACTGTACAAGCAACAATCCAGATAGCTTGAGTGATGTGCTTGGGAGATATTTATATTCTTACCAAAAACACAGTCTAAAACTAATTGGAGTTATTTTCTTTTGCGAAATAGACAAAAAATGACAAGATTGCTGCTAAAACCTCATAATACAAAGTCATGATATTTATTGATCCACCTCAAAATGCTGGAGTTTCCATGTACCAAGGCTTTCAAGAAGCAGCGTACTCTCTGTATATCATACACATTAAGGTTTTATTAAAAATTCAATGAAATATTTATACCTCAGTTATAAATCCCAGATGGGGAGATGAATGCAATCAAGACACAGTGATTTTCCAGTGAGAGTTATATACATAGAACATTTTGTTATGGTGAAGGATGCCTTTTAGTTTTTAATAGTACAACAGTTTTTAAGTGACCTACTTCTTAGACAAGAATGACACATATGCATAGCATACTCTTTCAGTTCTTCCTCTCCAGCACCAGCCCCCTCACCAATGGAAGAAGAAAGCAGATTTGTAGGAGAATTCCCACAGGCCCTATTTCAAATTTCACTGGGAAATTTAGAAATAGCTCTAAATTTCTCTAGGTAATTTAGAAATAATTTCATAATAATGCATAATAAAATTCATGAAGATTTTAAAGTAAAATCCTTTCTATTAAAATTCCCAAGATAGCATTTCTTACAGTAATTCCACTGTGTAAGTGGGAAGGCGATTGTCAGTAATTCCCAATGATGTCAATATTTGAAGAGACGGGATATCTCTGGCTCCTTATTGCATAGGCATAGATGCCCACTGGTTCATCCCCAAGGGTGGGTTTCATAGAGAAAGAAAGGCCATCCTTATTCTGTTGGGGACCCAAGTCACTGTGTCCCCGACAGGAGTTATTACTGATGATTCTGTTAGCGTTTAAAATTTACAAGGAAGACTGTATCTTTCCAGAATGTCTTTTAAAAATTTGAGAATTTTTATGTACGATCCTAAGTACTAGTAAAATCCCAAATTAAACTGAGTTCTAAACATGCCCTTTCTTTACAATACACATCAGTGTTTGATCTGAGAAAGTTTTAGTCAGATTTTCTTTAAGAGCTTTTAATAGTATTCAGTGGAATAGACACTATGATAAACATAACCCAGACTACAAGAAGAGCAGAGAAGAGAGAAACCTTTGCCAACTTACTGGACCTTGAGTGTCATCATGAAATTCAAGTTTACAACATTGCCATCAAATTCTGATTTAAGAAGGGCAGGACTTGAGTAGCCAAACATGATCTTGAACCTGACCTGCCTCCTGCCCCCAAGAAACCTAAACCGTATCCTCTGTACCTTTCTGCCCCACCCCCTGTCTTTCTGGTTTTAAATTGTTGATAGTTATCTAATAGAAATGAGACTCTGACCTACCAATGTTCTTAAGAAATTTATAGTACCATTCAATAATTTTATAAATTCAAACAAATAATTCTCAAGTAAATAATCTCTAATATTATCATGAAGATTCCCCACCGTGTATTATTATAAATGTATAGCCTTTAAGAACTACTAATGTTATCAAACTGTAAGACCATCTTATTGTCTTTTGTCATAAAATTCATCCTTATACACATCTCTGTAAGCAGTTTTAGAAACTATTCGCCATGACTTTCACACCATCAATCTGCTTTTGCATTCATTGATCTAGCTTAATTTGAAAAGTTGGGCTGTTGTGGGAACGGATACTTGATTTTAACCAATAGTATGCTTTTAGCAACACCCAGGAATTTAAAAGCTTGCGTACAAAGATTTTCGTGAAGATTATCACTTACCCATTTTTCTTTAGTTCATTGTGCCCTTTAATTTTTATTTCTTCAAATTTAGAGAAGCAGAGAACAATGAGCAAGGAGATAATCAAAAACTATCAGTAAAGATATAAATCTTAGGCACATGTGAAGGGGAGAAAGAAAAACATCCGAAAAAGAAAATTCAAGGAATAGAACTTTTCGCATCATAATTGAAAAGGCACATCTAGTAGAAATAGATGGCTGCACAGGGAAACGACAAACAAAACCGACCCTTTCTTAACTGTTTTCATAAGTTTGCTCTTCACACTTCCTAGAAAATAGGCTGGGGTGGGAGCAGGAACAAGGGCCTTCCATTTTCCTGCCTGAATACAGTTTCCCACAACACAGCAAAAGCTGCCCCTGCCAGCAACTCAAGGAGCTGAATCCTCAACCTCCTTAAATGCCTTCCTCTCAGCTGGCCCTCCTGTGTTTCTCCATTTCCTTCTGAGCTGTGCTGTAAATTAAGCTGATTTCATTGCAAGGCTTGTCTTTCTAGGCAGACTCCTCACAAATTAATTCTAGACACAACAGAGTTGTAACTGAGACCCGAGACAAAACCTGAAATTGTTGAGTAAAAGTCACAAAAATTCCCGTGCTGTGTTCCTCTTTGCTCTTCAAACCCATAAAACCCGAGGAAGTCTTTTAAATGCCTTCCTTCAATGCTGGCATGAAATATACTTTAGAATTCCTTGGAAAAACCCGAAATTACAACTTCTAACGTAACTCAGATCAGTATTCCTTAAAGCTAATTGTCTTTGACACGTTTGTTATTTTATGATTGCCCTGCTAGATATCTTCATCACTCTACTAATTATTTCAACTGTAGCAGAACTCTTTAATCTAAAGAAAAGTGTGCTTGCTGCCTTACATATAAATCTGCAGATGCCATTGTAAGTAAATGTATATTTGCTTACAGAATGCCTGATTGTCATTTGTTTAGCTTATGGCTTGATGAAGACTTGGGTTAGAAAGCCATTCCTATATTCACTGCTCTGAATCCAGTACTGGCAGAAATTTGGTGGGAAATTTAGAATAACCTGTATTTTCCTGTATCACTTCCAAAATATAGATGAGTTGTTATTTAAAGTCAAATTAGCCTGGCTTACACAGGCAGGACATTTTTATCATAATACATGGAATAGGAAATCCCAAAGAGTTTGTAAACAGTTTTGAATGTTAGAACACTTTTGAATGGCCATTTTTAGACTTCAAGCAGAACCACAATTGACCTATTTCTTAAATTGGTCTTTATTAAATACACATACCAAAATGCATTTATGTTTAAATATTGGTGAGGAACAAAGATAAATACACACGTCTCCATAGTATTGACCAATTAAAGGAAGATAATATTGTATACATGGCGTTTTGTTCTTTGAGTTCTGGGTTCTTGCTGTAACTATTTTCAAACTGTTTCAAATGCCATACCATTCAGAATACTACACAGATCAGAATAGTATATAAAATACATGCTTTGATATAACTGTTAATCAAAAGGTGGTGTAGGGTGCGATAAATACTACTCAGACAATAAAAAGTAATACTACGATTCAAATGAGTCAAAAGACAATGTGATAATTTTTCTTTTGGAGAGATAAGATCATCAAGACATACCTTGTGGCAAGCCTTAAAATGCATAAGGCTTGAACAGCAGACATGTCAGTGAGTAGCACACTAGCTGAAGAAAGGAACGTTGATGTTTAAAGTAAAATGGAATGCAGATAAATAAGTGAACACTTCAGTTTAGACTTCAAAGTCTGCCATCTGTCATTGCTTGAGCCAACTATTGCTATAGACAATGCAATAAATCACTATTACACTCAGTTACTTAAAGAGAAAACTTTATTGCTTGTGGTCTGTCAGGGTTTTATTGCAATGGGAATTGGAAAAAAATAACTTACGAACAGCAGGTGTACTCTAGGTATCTCAAGAGATTATAATTGAGCAGTATCTAGTGCTGGAAATTGGAGTAGAACAACCCAGGGCTTCTATTGGTCACTATTCTGATGACTAACCATTGTTATTCAAATCACCACTGGACTTATCGAGGTTTTTTTCTCTTGGAGTGGCAGGTTATTTTGCATTCTCCATGTAGGCTAGTAGTCACTAGGTAGTCAAATGGCATTGTGTCTTAATGCTTAAAGAGCAATGGATCCAGGCAGCTCTGTGGGCATTGAATCATCTCATTTAACTTAGGAAAGTTGCACAGACTCTGCAATACTGCTGGGTACAAATAGGTCAGTTACAAGCAAGTGGTTCACACAAGAGCTACTGGACAGTGCTTGTCCTTTTGTGTGTGGCATAATTTTGGTAACATTAATGATTTCAGAGTGTCTCCATGTAAGAACATACATCAACTTTTTATTCCTTTAAAAACTGTTGTTGGGCTGGTTATAATGGCACACAGCAGAAGAATTTCTTGAAGGAAGCAGAGACAGATGGATCGTAGTTCAAGGCCAAGCTGGTCTACAGAGGAATTTCCAGGGCTACACGGAGAAACCCTGTCTTGGAAAATATTCATTGAACTTGTGTGTTGCATTTTGCTTATCTGTTTACAACTAGTGGACATTTGCATAAATTCATCTGTTTGGCTACAACAATTAATTAATACTGCTGTGAATATGGATGAGATTTGATGGACCCTATCTTTAAAATGTTGAGGACATTTATTAAATTGTTTTATAAATATATTCCCACCTGACTATCTAAAAATGTTTTAAGCAACTTTAACTCTTATATTTTAGCTGTGAATCCCTTTGCATTACTAACTTCTACATCTCAAAATCTTAAAAGCAGGGCATCAAGGACATTGATTTGAACAGTAACCAAGTGAGAGACAATCCACAACATAAAATAGAACATTATCCATAACTCTTTTTTTAATACAATATTTGTATTGTTTCTTTGGGAATTTCATATCATATGCCTCTATCACATTTGTACATTGCTTCCCAGTTAGCCCCTGTCCTTCCCATAACCCCTGTTACTGTCCCATCAGCAATAGAAAGATAAATAAATAAATAAATAATGAAATAAATAAATAATGAAATAAAAATAAATAAATAATAAGGAGCTGAGTCCTTCCCTCCTGCATCTTCCCTGCTGGAAGCCATCTTCTGTGTAGGACTACACCCCAGCACCCTATTACAATTTTTAAGTTTTCTCCAATGGTTTCCTGTCTAGACTATTATTATTATTATTATTATTATTATTATTATTATTATTATTATGGTGAGGGGTATAGGTAAGGGTTGTCACAAAATTATCCCATGACCCTCTTTTTTTTTTTTTTTTTTTTTGGTTTTTCAAGACAGGGTTTCTCTGTGTAGTCTTGGCTATCCTGGAACTCACTCTGTAGACCAGGCTGGCCTCGAACTCAGAAATCCCCCTGCCTCTGCCTCCCAAGTGCTGGGATTAAAGGTGTATGTCACCACGCCCGGCTCCATGACCCTCTTTCTCAACTGTGTGTCTATAGTTATAAATGTCACTGTGAAAGTAGTTTATTTGAAAGAAGCTTGCTAGCTCTTTATGGACCACTGGAACATGGATTATGGGCTACCACACGGTTTCTGGTATCCGCCCAAACAATGAACATGGATCCTAGTTATAGTAGAGCCTGGATGAGACCCTCTGGTGTTATGGCTGTCTCCTAAGAAGCTCTGCCATAGCCTGACAAATACAGAGGCAGATGCTCGCAGACAGCCATTACACTGAGCTTGGGGTCCCCAATGGAGGAGTTTGAAAAGGTCTTAAGGAGAGCTGTGAAGGTTTTCAGCCCCATGGCGGGGAACAAGAGTATCAACTGGTCAGACTCCCCCAGAACTCCTGGAGACTGGACCATCAACCAAAGAATACACATAGAGGGACCCAGGGCTCTGGTTGTATATGTGGCAGAAGATGGCCTCATTGGACATCAATGGGAAGGGCGACCCTTGGACCTGAGGGGGTTTGATGCCTCAGTGAAAGGGGAATGCCAGGATGGGAATGTGGGGATGGCGGTGGTGGGGGGAGCACCCTCAAAGAGCTAGGGAGAGGTAGATGAGATAGGGGACTTCCAGAGGGGAGACCTGGAAAGGGGATAACATTTAAAATGCAAATTTAAAAATTTTTTTTAAAAAAATACCCTCTGATGCATCTGGGATCATGGACATCAACACAGCTTTCAGCCACAGCATAAACCCAGCATTTGGAAGGTAGCATGGCTCCCAAACATAAATGTGAACTCAGGCCATGGCACAGGCCATGAACATCCACATATCCTCAGGTAACAACATGGTTCTCAGATATCAACCTGGTCTTCAGGCACATAGGTGCCACTGAAGCACACATGGCCCTAAGCAGCATTGTGGGACGTGGTGGTCCTTAGAGGAACTCTAATATAGAATGTGGACAATTGCTTATCTCAGGCCTCCTTCATTGCCAGGATGTAGAGTGATCCGGAGTCTGGGCAGCTTGTTCAGGGGCTGAGTCTACAGCAGCTTCATCTCCAG
This sequence comes from Mus pahari, assembly GCF_900095145.1. Lineage (NCBI taxonomy): Eukaryota > Metazoa > Chordata > Mammalia > Rodentia > Muridae > Mus > Mus pahari. The sequence goes on along the minus strand of NC_034611.1, from coordinate 36,102,500 downwards.
GCTGCTGCACATTCTCCCATCAATGCCATTGGACACATGATCTACCATGGATCCCAGCCTTCTCACTAATACCTGTCATAGCTGTCACATCATCACTTCTACCTCTTTACCTCTTGCACTACTCTGCTCTTCAATTACTCCCATCTCTCCATTACCCATTCCCTCCTCACACTAGCGCCCACCAGGGGGCAGGCAGGTGGCATGTAGGCAGGGTATGGGTGCATGTCCTGGGATCATTTATCAAGTACCTTTCATTTTAAAATCTGGATTTTATTTTAAAACCATTGTTATGGGTAACTACCATGTGTAGTAGATATTTCCATAAAGGTGGCCAAAAGGTTTCACTTTAAGGAGTTCACATCTTAAAGTAAAGTTTAATTCTTTGATAGGGATTGAAGGAAAGAAAGGAAATATATCCAAAGTCAATATAGACCATTTTTCTTCATTGGATTGAAACAGTAAGATTTTTTTAGAAATGCGATTATGATGTGAAATATGTTTAAGCTATGCAAATTGAAATGTATCTTATAGTTAGATTCCTTATCTTACTCACTTTTATTTAGGAACTAGAAAATTCGGTTAAATCGAAGCTCTCTGGATTTAGGTATAAGCTAGAATTGAGTTCAACCACTAGTGGCCACCTTTTATTTTTATAAGAAATGAAATAGAGACCAATATCATAGTCTAAGAAATTAAGAAGATTTTTTTGGGCACCTTCCCCAGCAGAGGAGAGGTGGTCCCCTGGGAGGGTTCTCACTGCCTGAGCTAGTGAGGGAGCCATCTTTGCTCCAAGTTGCACAGGCTCCTGTCTGCTCAGTGGAGAATGTGGACTGCAGAAGCAACACAGCTTCTGGGACAGACCCCATTTCGGGCTCCAGACATCAGGGGTCCTTCCCTGCCAGAGGAGAGGTGGCCAACCAGGAGGGCTCTGTCCACCAGAGCAGGTGAGAGAGCCATATTGTGTCCAGGGTCCCTCAGAGACTAGTCTTTGCATGTGAGTGTGCAAACTGCAGAGGCGATACCTCTTCTGGGACAGGCCCCATTTCAGGACTACATCTTCAGCCAGGAGGAAGGTCTGAACACCAAAACTCTGTTCACCTTACCTGCAAGAGGAGAGCTTGCCTGCAGAGAGTACTCTGACCAAGGAGACTCAGGAGAGAGCTGGACTCCCAGGACTGCTGACAGAGGCTAACAGAATCACAAGAGGAACAAACTCCAACCAGAGACAACTATAACAACTAATGCCAGATATTACCAAATGGCGAAAGGCAGACGTAAGAATCTTACTAACAGAAACCAAGACCACTCACCATCATCAGAAACCAGCACTCCAGCTTCAGCCAGTCCTGGATACCCCAACATACCCAAAACACAAAACTCGGATTTAAAGACATCTCATGATGGCAGTAGAAGATCTTAAGAAGGGCATTAATAACCCACTTAAAGCAATACAGAGGAGCACTGCTGAACAGGCAGAAGCCCTTAAAGAATCTCAGGGAAACACTGCTAAACAAGTAGAAGTCCTTAAAGAGGAAACACAAAAATCCCTTAAAAAAATTACAGGAAAATGCAGCCAAACAGGTGACGGAATTGAACAAAACCATCTGAGACCTAAAAGGGGATATGGAAACAGTTAAAAAAAAACAAAAACAAAACAAACAAACAAACAAACAAAAATAAGAACAAAGTGAAACAACTCTGGAGATAGAAACCCTAGGAAAGAAATCAAGAACCATAGATGTGAGCATCAGCAACAGTATACAAGAGATGGAAGAGAGAATCTCAGGTGCAGAAGATTCCATAGAGAACACGGGCACAGCAATCAAAGAAAATGCAAAATGCGAAAAGATCCTAACTCAAAACATCCAGGAAATCTAGGACACAATGAGAAGGCAAAACCTACGGATAATAGGAGTAGATGAGAATGAAGATTTTCTACTTAAAGGGCCAGTAAATACCTTCAACAAAATTATAGAAGGAAACTTCCCAAACCTAAAGAAAAAAATGCCCATGAACATAAAAGAAGCCTACAGAACTCCAAATAGACTGGACCAGAAAAGAAATTCCTCCTGACACATAATAATCAGAAC
>NC_034611.1:36044043-36098607 GCF_900095145.1 Mus pahari | reverse complement strand
AACCCAATCACAAAAGAAGTCAGTAGATATGCACTCACTGATAAGTGGATATTAGTCCAGAATCCTAGAATACCCAAGATACGATTTGCAAAACACAAGAAAACCAAGAAGAATGAAGTATCCAATGTGGATACTTAAAATAGGGTACAAAATACCCATGAAATGAGTTACAGAGACAAAGTTTGGAGCTAAGATGAAAGATTGGACTATCCAGAGAGTACCTCACCCAGGGATCCATCCCATCATCAGCCACCAAACCGAGAAACTATTGCACATGCCAGCAAGATGTTGCTGAAAGGATCCTGATATTGAGGTCTCTTGTGAGGCCATGGCAGTGCCTGGGAAACACAGAAATGGATGCTCACAGTCAGCTATTGGATGGAACACAGGGTCCCCAAAGGAGGAGCTATAGAAAGTACCCAAGGAGCTGAAGGAGTCTGCAACCCTATATGTGGAACAACAATATGAACTAACCAGTACTCCCAGAGCTCATGTCTTTAGCTTCATATGTAGCAGAAGAGGGCCTATTAGGCCGTCATTGGGAAGAGAGGTCCCCTGGTCTTACAAACTATATATGCCCCAGTACAAGGGAATGCCAGGGAGTGGGTGGGTAGGGGAGCAGTGGCGGGGGGAGGGGATAGGGAACTCTCAGGATAGCATTTGAAATGTAAATAAAGAAAATATCTAATAAAAAATATATATAAAGAAAAAAGAAATTAAGAAGAAAATATCATGACAGGCTTAAGAAAATCCACATAAAAAACTGTAATCATAGCCAGTTTAAAATGATGTAAAACATGACTTTGTAGAGATTTCATAATAATAAAATTTAGAGCTCAGAAATGTTCAGAACATGTTTTCATTCTCTTCTTCCTTCCTTTCTTCCTGCTTCCTTCCCCTCCTTACCCCTTCCCTCTCCTTTCCTTCTTCCTTTTTTTTTTTTTTTTTATTATTACATTTTGTTTCTTTCTTGAAACAAGGTATCCCTTATTGCTTAGCTAGACTCAAACTCCTAAGCTCTATTCATCCCACAGTGGCCTCTGAAATATGTGATCACAACAGACATATGCCCCAGACCCTACGCACATTTGGGGATCTTGTCACAGAAACTTAAAAGTCAAGGAGCGTTAGAACCAAAGATGCACGTGCTTCTTGCTCATGTTAGTTTTCTTCCAATCTCTATGTTCTTTGTTTGTTTGTATGATTCTATACTTTACCCAATCCCTAGAATGTACTTCTTCTTGAAACATAAAACATAGACAATCAACACCACACAACTAAATTGATTATCCAATAAATAAATATTTTGCAGTTTAGCATTTGAGGAAACAAATCTGGTTGAATTTCCACCAATGGAAGTAACCAGGTAATTATGGCTTCTGATGAAAGTGAAATATTAAGAAGCCATTCCAATTTTGTTACTTAATCAAAGAGTACAATTATGCTGCTTACTGGAAAACAAAACAAAACGAAACAAAACAAAACAGATACAAATGGAGAACATCATGTTACAAGAAAGAAGTCAGGCTGTACTCCAAGTTTGGCTATCCAAGAAGAGCATGAAAGAAATTTTAATTTTTTGATATATGAAATCATGTAGCTTTTATGTAATTTTACACACACACACACACACACACACACACACACACCCGGCATCATTAGACTTTATGCTGAAATTTAAATCACGGTAAAAAAAAATTTACACATCGATCTTTGAAGGATAAGGTGCACTGGCGACTCAATTCTTTGTACTGACAATAGCAAAGGAAATAAATACTAAACAAGGCAGAAGGTTCAAGAAGTTGCTAGGCTAGTCACCATCCTTTTAAGTTTCACAGTTTTTATATGAAAACCTGGGGGTAACCCACAGTTTTGGTTAACCAGGGTTTCATAGTATCACTAATAATCAAATCTGTCAAAAGCTGTGTGAAAGATGAGAATCATTGACAATGAAAGCATTCAATTTGAAGGCTATCTTACCTATTTCCCTGTTACTCTTCTGAAACACCACAAAACATGACCATTAATCCCAGTAGAAGGAAAGACTTAGGAAATAATATAAATGGAAATGAGAAAGGATGCCTCTGTATAAAAGCAGTGTCAAGTAAGTACGGAAAGATCAAGACTTCTTGAGAATAAACCTGGGGTTTCCTCATAAGAGTCCTAGGTATCAGAAGGGTCCTAGGTGGGATAATATGAGGTATGCTTAGTTTAAAAAGAGTAAAGGCATTAAAATGTGTGAATATCAAGGTTTGCATTGTGTTGTCACTATGAGTAATATGGATTTTATTGAGCATAAAATTTAAATCAAATGCTTGTACACCACTGACTGAGAAGCTAATACCCCATAGGAAGTGACAATTCAGTGACTAAAGAAGTAAATGTTTACAAATCACTTGAAAAAATAACCTGTAGTGGATGAATTCATTCCTCCTCTGTACTGGGTGCTTTCTGAGAACTCTAGGAGGCTAAATGGGGAAAGTGTAATATTATATTTAAAGTGTTGTTCGTCTTTACTGCTTTGCTTCAGGCACTATGACTACAAACTTACTTTTGTGAAACTTGGGAACTTGCTTAAACTAAGAAGGAAATCATTTACCATTTTAATAAACTATCATAACAACATTCCAAACTAGGAATTTCAGACAATGGATGTTTTGTTCTCTCTCTCTTGCTTGCTCTCACTCTCTCTCCTCTCTCTCTCTCCTCTCCCCCCTCACTCTCTCTCACTCTTCTCTCTCTCTCTCTCTCTCTCTCTCTCTCTCTCTCTCTCATTTTTCAGTTGTAGAAGCTGAGAACTCGACCAAAGTCTATTAGGGTAGGTTTCTTAAAATGACTGTCTTCTTGGCTGGTATATAGCTTCCTTTATTTCCTTCTCATGTTGTTATGAAAAAGAGAATGATACAAAGAAAGAAATACACAATACACTAATACAAACACACACAGAAACAGAGAGAGAGAAAGAAAGAGAGAGCAACTGAAAAAGACACACAGATTAAAGAAGCAAGAGAGATAGAGCAAGAGAGAGAATTTGAGAATTGAGTTATCTCCTGTTATAAGAACGCCACTCCTAGCAGATCAGTGTCTTTCTCTTAAATGATCTTGTTTCTACGATAATTAGGAGTTAAAAGATCCAATAAATCAATTTTATAGGAGTCAAAAAAGAAATTTTTCATAAATCATTTGACAAGCTGTTTTACTTTTTTCTTTTATTTATTATTCCTGGAGTTAATATGAGAATTATTTATATTACGTTCATTTTAAAAATTGAACTGAAGTTTTTTAGTATGAATTTTAAAGAATGTGGATAAACTTAATTAATGAAAAATATTTGTTTTCTAATTTGTAAAGATAAGTAAACTCCAGGGTCACTGACTTTGGTATATGCTTATATTTTTTAATTTGATCGATATGCTGTATATTTTGATTTTTAGCAATATTATTTCACTCAATATGAGCTTATATAACCACCCTCCATATCGCAGGTTGTTGTTGGTTAGTTTGAGCATAGAAAGCAACAATGTCAGAAGCATCCATGAAGCTTGCAAAGCTGGTGAAAGTGACACAAGTTCTAGAACATTCTACTTGGAAAACATTAGCAAAATCTTTTTTAAATATTTTAAAATTAATTATTTTATTTCTTTATGTTCTGAATATCCCCACCCCTGTCCAGGTCCCTCCTCGCAGGGTTCTTCACACCCATTCCCTACCCCTTGTCTCTGAGAAGGTGCTCCTTTTTATCTTTACATTAATATTTGTTTATTCACTTTTCATCCCAATATTACCCTCTTTCCTCCCAGTTTCTCCCATATTCCCACACCCCCTTCTTTTCTTCTTTGAGAATGGGGAGGCCCCCTTTGTATCATCCCATCATGGCTCATGAAGTCTGTGTAGAACTGAATACATCCTCTCCCACTGAGTTCAGAAAAGGAAACCCAATTAGGATAATAGCATCCACAGACACTCAACAGATTCAGGGACAGCCCTTGCTCCAGTGGTTTGGAATTCCTGCATGAATACCAAGCTGCTCAACTGCTATACATGTGCTAGGCATCTAGATTGACCCCGTGCTCACTGTTTGGTTAGTGGTTCAGTCTCTGGGAGCCCTCAAGAATCCAGGTTAGTTGACTCTATTGGTTTTCCTGTAGAGTCTCTATCATCTTTGGATCTCTCTTATTCCCCCTACATTTCCACAGGACTCCTGGAGATCTGTCTAATGTTAGGTTATGGGTTGCTGCATTAGTTTTCACTGCTTGCTGGGTATAACCCCTTAGAGGACAGTTATGCTAGGTTCCAGTCTGCTAGTATAACAGAATATCATCAATAGTATCGGGGATTGTTTCTTACCCGTGGAAGGGATCTCAATTTGGGCCTGTCACAGTTAGCCATCCCCTTTATCTCTGCTCCATCTTTGTCCCTGAAAACCTGTAGGTAGGACACATTTTGAGTCGTAGGTTTTATGGGTGTATTGCTGCACTTATTCCTCCACTGAGAGTCCTGCCTGGAGGTGTCTACTTCAGGCTCCGTTTCCCCCATTTGTAGGAGACTCAGATTGTCATGCCTATAGGCTCCCTGACAACCCCCCCTCCCCACTCTGTGTCCAGTCTTATGTCTCTGACCTGTCCTAGAGATGTCTTCCTGCCCACTACAGATTTCCATTCTCTTTCCCCTGCTCTCCCTACACCCGATTTCCCCCACTTTATTCCACACCCATTTCCTCTCCCACCCAGTTCCCTTCCTTCATCTGCCTCCAATGTCTATTTTCCCTACTGAGACAGATTCAATTATCCATTATAACCAGAGTACAATTAAAGTCTTGTAAAGGCACTAGCTAGATGATGGAGAAATTAAGTTGGTATATTTCTGTAGTGGTAGTGGTTATTATTGCTGTGATGAAACACCATGACCAAAAACAACATAGAGAGGGAAGGGTTTGTTTAGCTTACATACATATCCTCAACTGAAGTCCATTGAGGAAGCCAAAGATGGCAGGAACCTGGAGACAAGGGCAGTTATGGATGGGTTCTGCTTACAACTGCTCCTTATGGCTTGTTTAGCCTGCTTTCTTTTAGAACTCGAAACTACCAAATCACCCAAAGTTGGATGGCCCCTCCTTTGTCAATCATTAATTAATAAAATTACCTATAGGCTTACCTGCTTAGAGCTCAGTCTTATAGGGGCACTTTTCTCTATTAATGATCTCTCCTCTCAGTTGACTTTACCTTGTGTCAAGTAAACATAAAACTAGCCAGCACAATTGTGAATCATTTTCTATGTTTCAACTACTAGAGAAACTGAACTTTGTAATAAGATTAAATCAGCTCTTAAATTCCTGTTATTTTTCTCTGTCATCTCTCTCATTCGATAATCCTGAATGGTGGGCTATTTAATGTATAAGGCAACGGAAGCATCTTTAGACTATTTATATATGCGTGTATAACATGAGGAATGAATAGATTAGAAAGGAGATCATTTACAGAACTCTGAGTAACCTCTAAAAGTCAGAGATATGTGGATGTATATTAACTGAACTTTATGAACAGTTTAATTACTGAGCCTAATTTGTATTGCAAAGCATTATTGCAAGTCTATAAATTACTTATATGGCTTAAACAAATTACTTGCTTTCATTCTTATATTTAAAAGCATTTTGTATTAACTAGTATCTTGAAAATATAGTTATGTATATGTTCTCAAGGTAAGAAAGAAATTAAAATCAATTTGTTGAATCTATAATTTTGGGGTTATAAAATATTTTCACTTTGATAAATACTAGCATTAGCTGCCCCAATTTATTCCTTAGTGTGAAAATATTTGATATACTAATATAGGTGCCCCTCTGACTCATGACTGCACACCCATCCCTTAAGGCTCCTTTTAGAAATACTACTATATGTAGTAAATGTATTGAAAAATAATAAAACCAAGGATATTGTACTTTTAACAAGGTAATCTTACAAAGACAATTTTAAGTAAAACTCAGTTTTGCTGAATTAATGACTAATGTACTACCAAGAACCTATAGAATGCCACCATTGTTCTGGGAATGGGTATATTGAGTCTGCAGAAGAAACTTCAAATATTATTTTGTGGGAAGGAGTAAAATTTCACATATTCTAAAGTAAGCACATTTGGTTCTGTTGTATATGCTGCTTAGCAGTGCCATCAGTGAAAACATAGATCAACTGGGCCCCATCATCCTAGGTCCTGAAGGAAAGAAAGTACATTAAGTTAATCTACATAGGTTCACAGGAAGGATACATGAGATTATAGTTAACTACCTTACAAAGACAGGCGAGATTTATTCTGTGCAGTAGACTCAAGACAACTGTTGGGACAGAAGCAATATATAGTCCAAGTGGCAAATGGCTGGATGAATTTTTTTTTTTATTTTAGAGCTTATAATTTTTCTATTCTGTAAAAAGTCAAAGAGAAACGCTGAGAGCAAGCTTACATTATTACACAATTTCAGTGGGATGGAGCATAGAAAAAAATGAGTAATAAATGTGTCATATCACAGTTTTTCAAGCCTCTACAAGTGTTAGACTAAGAAAACGAGAGGATACATCTCAGCTGCAGCCATACTGACTCTTCCATGGTCACCACTAAATACCTAACAAGCATGAGGAAGAGGATGTATAATAAAAAGAAAAACAAATGAGTGTATACAGCTACTAATAATGTCTGACCCTAGTGGGGATATTCTTGAAACTCTGCAACTAAAACTCACATTCCATGCTTCTGCTAAGTTCCCACTATATAATGGATATAGGAAGTTTTAAAATAAAAATGAAAAAGGATTGACTCTGCACTCAATAATCACAGGATGCAAAATTATAATAAGGCCGTAGACTAATGACTCAGTGTGCAGGCTTCAATAATCAGTGTGCATAGCTTTGGTAATCAAAGGTAATATGGGAACCTTTCTTGTGCAGCAACACATGTTTACAGAGATATTGAGCTGGCTGGTATTTATGCCATCTGACGTGGTTCAGTGTCTTTGGAAAGGAGAGAATCATGGTTGAGAAAATGCCCCATAACATCTGGCTGTTGGCAAGCCTGTTTGGCACTTTCTTAATGAGTGGGAGGACCCAACACATTGTGGGTGGTGCCCACTCCTGACCTGGTGGTCCTGAGTTCTATAAGAAAGTAGGCTGAGCAAGCCTTGAAGAGCAGGTTATGAATCAGCACTGTCCCATGGCTTCTGCATTAGCTCATGCCTCTCGGTTCCCACTTTGTTTGAGTTCCTGTCTTGACTTCCTTTCTTTTGGCCATGGTGTTCCATCACACCGATAGTAACCCTACCTAGGATAGATTTCTATACAGTGATTAAAGTTTGGAAGGTGCCTGTCTCCAACGCATATCCACAGGTCTGCATGGTCATTGATTGCTGGTCATAGCCATGGACTGTCTTCCTCATATTAATCATGATCTCTCTTTTCAGGACTGCCTGACAGTCTGGGGGAAGTTTTACTATCTTACTCTGCTGGGCCATAGTGTCGTTTAAACCCTAATTACTCAAAAACCTATTGGTTAAATGTTAAAAATAATGCTTTACATTGCTTTAAGATTAAGTTGGGAATCTCAGAGTTAAGGGACTCTACTGTGGATGGATACAGGCAGTATTGAGATATAACAGGATAGGAGTCTGGGAATCCAGACATATCTATATAGCTGGTTTGGAAACTGTCAGTTTCTTGTTCAGAGCTGGTTGAAGTACTCTGTTCCATGTCAAAAGAGATTCTTTCTAGTATTATTCAGATATAACAAGTGGCTTCACCCAGAAGAAGAAGGCAACTCTCCTAGTGCCTTTATCCCTAGTCTTAGAATTAAAGCAATTGATTGTGATCTGTAAGTTATGTACAGTGATCTCCATGCAACATGGGGAAGGGGTTTCTCAGGGTACGAGCATTAATGGGGAGGGTCACCAGGAACCATCTTGTAGGCTGGATTCTACAAGTGGCTCTTAGCACAATCTAACTCTTAATCAGTTATCAATATGGTATTAATTTTTTCCATTTCCTTCACATGTAAAATGAGAAGATTATATAAGAAAAATACTCAGTTATCTTCTGGTTTGTACACAGCGGAGTTAGATAGTCATATTATCTTAATCACAATAAACAGCAATTATGTGATTATTAGAAGGGAATCCCAGATTTAATCAAAGCTGGTGAAAAGTTGATCTTTTTCCACTGTGGTGACTTGATAATTTTTACCTTGCTTTGAATTATAATAGTTACTCATGAAAATATTGCTAGTCCTAAATATATTGTATTTTGTAAATACTTTTTCTATCTGGAGAATATTAGTAACTTAATCATCCTTAGATTATGTTTTAGGATTTTAACATTAAAACCTAGTGTGCTTGAAGAACTCCCCAGCTTTTAACTACCCTTCTACATAGGCCAGCATAGTTTTCTGGAATATTTTTTAGACTATCTTTGGATATGTTGTCATTGGGAAGCAGTAGTTCATGAATGACTGCCTTAAGGACTTTTAGGAGGATTGCAAATTATTGAAGTGGAAAATCTTTATAGGAGATCAAAATATATCCTAATACCAACCCTGCGGTCTTGTGGCGAAGAGTCAAGCATGGCTGCATAAAATAGATTGAATAAAACCAGCAGCATTAGAAATCCCTGCTTCCCAGAATTGGTGATGGATGACGCCAGCCAGATGCCATCAACACCAACTTAACCAGTCATTTCATCATGAAAGTTTCAAGCTTTGGTAAACTTCTCAGCAACCCTACCTTATTATTATCCGAGCAGAGATCTCTGTTGTCAGCAGATGTCACCATGGATTAATAATTGCATGGCTGACACCTAGAGCATGGGACATTCCTGTTCACTGTGAGACAGTCTCACTTGACTAACTGCTATGCATCTAAACCTCAAGTGAGAGCTTCTCTTTTATGCAAAGGAGTTTAAAATCAGCCGTTGCCTATTATTCAATTAAAATTTACAGATTTTTTTTTACCAGCTAAAATCTAACCTATACAGGCAAACATAATCTGACAGATTGCAACGTTAAATAATAATTATTAGAAATAGTTTTCACCATTCTAATAAAAATTTCTCAGATTTTATAATTAAAAATATGACTAGAAGTACACTGTTTGGTATTTCCAGCTACAAGGCCTTTATCCCACACTCCTCCTCCATTTCTTCTTCTCTTGTTGCTCTCATATCTTTTCTCCCCAGTCAACACATTGCTCTGGATTTTGACTTTCACTATAGTTAGGCTAATAAGGAAACAGGACAAGGAGTACAAAGAAGCAGACTGAGCTTGAGATATGCTCTTTTATATTGTATAGTTGTTAGATCATATTCAGCTGGTTAAGGTCAGTTATGCAGACCAGTCTCTTCCTTCATACTTAAGGGTCTCATATGGAAAGAACTCTATAGTGTTGCACTATTCTGGGGATGACTCTAAATGTGGAGACCACACCTCTGCAGGGCAGATGGTATTCACAGCATCTATAAGGCCCTGAGCTCAATCTCCTGCACCAACATATAGAACAAAATAATTTACTGTGAGACTCTTTCGAAATGATTATTTTATTAGATTCCATTTGCATGATCAGGATTTGAACATTTCAGCCCGTTTCTCTGTCCCCTCTGAGAATTTTCAGCTCCTTAAATTATCTTCCCCTTATGTGCACTTTATCACCAGGAAATTTGTCTTTTCTTTCCTAGAGAAGATCATATCTAATTTCAGATAATAAAAACAATCTCTCTCTCTCTCTCTCTCTCTCTCTCTCTCTCTCTCTCTCTCTCTCTCTCTCTCTCTCTCTGTGTGTGTGTGTGTGTGTGTGTGTNNGAGAGAGAGAGAGAGAGAGAGAGAGAGAGAGAGAGAGAGAGAGAAAGGGAGAGAAAGGGAGAGAAAGGGAGAGAAAGGGAGAGAGAGATGCACAATGCACACATATATGCACAAACATATATTGAGCCCAGTTCACTGTAATTGACCTGAGTGTGGACAGTCGTTTTGTGTTGGTTTTGTGCTCTACTTGGCTGTGAAGTACATAGGAGCCAAAAACAGCATAACAGGGGAAACTGTAAGTAAACACACACTCAACAAAATAAGTAATCAAGATGTAATTCTGCCACAGTAAAATTCTTCCAAGCAATCCTGATGTAAGTTTAAAGGACTGTAGAAACTGACACTTGGGCAATGAAGAAAAGAACAACACTGTGAGAGCCAAGGGAGTTCTGAGAATGCAAATGGACAGGAGACCGCTTCATACTGGAAGTTGAAAAATTGTATTTTTCTTGTCTAAACAGAATAGTTGATCTCTGGTTATATTCAGGGGAAAACCCTAAAGGATTACAGCCAAAAGTGGCTTAAAATAATTAATAATATTTTAATTTAAGTTACCTTTAGAAAGTATTATTGATCAAAGTGGGAATAAGTATGCCATTAAAATGGAAACTGCTTATAAGAAAATCAATTTTAAATTCTGTTAAACAGACACACGGGAAGGTAATCCAGTTTTATTTAAGCATATTTACTGAGCATATTGAGCATACACTTCCAGAAAATAATATATATTTGTGTTCAATGAGTGTGCTAGAATTTCACACTTATGTGAATTCTGAACCAATAATCATATTTCAACATAAAATAGTAGATTCTTATGGACTGAAATGGATTGATAACAATCATGCAAACCTGTGTGTCAGGACCAAAACGTTTACTGTTTCTTTGAAGTTCTTTGAAGTTGTTATTCTTATTAAAGTAGTGAATATTATTTTTAGTTTTTCTATACAGACTAATGGGTGAGAATTAGTATATTCACAATTTGCTGCCCCTCTCCTGCAAAAAAAGTAAGACTATATCTCCCTGCTCTTTGAATCTACACCAGTGTTGACCAATGCAAGGCAGAAGGGACATTAGATGTTCCACAAGTCTTGGTTTTGAGAAGGTTTATAGTTTTGTTTTGTTCCCCCCCCCCCCGTAATGCTGACCTGTGACAAAGGTCAGAGACCCAGAAAGTGAAGCTGAGGCATCTCAGCCATTCCAGGGTAAGCTATAAATATGGAAAGCCATTTGGAAGCAGCTGATTCTCACCTAACCTGAGAATGAGCTGTAGACACAGAAGGGAGCAGATCGCGTGTCCAAGACAAGGACAAGCCATCTCCATTGTTCCTTGTTCAGACTTTTAACCATGATCTTGTAAGCAAGGAAATGGCTTAAGTAGTCAAACAATTGGGTGTGCTGTGTTCTATAGTATCAGACAACTAATAAAGGAAACCATTATTCAACAGGCAGAAATATCTCTACCTAAATCATTTCAACTTTATTTCCCAGCATCTGTCATATACTGTCACGATTAAAAGGTTCTGTGGGTTTTCTTTTAATCCGTGCACACAAGGAATAGAAAGATAAAAATGAAGGAATGGAAGGAGGAGCTGGAGGGAAGAATAAAGAAGTGGTGGAAAGTTCTTCCTCTTCCTCTTCCTCTTCTTCTCTTCTCTTCTCTTCTCTTCTCTTCTCTTCTCTTCTCTTCTCTTCTCTTCTCTTCTCTTCTCTTCTCTTCTCTTCTCTTCTCTTCTCTTCCCCTTCTCCTCTTTGTCTCTCTTCTTCTCTGCCCTTCTATCACCCCCCTCGCTCTCTTCCTCTTCCTCTTCTTCTCTTTCTCCTCTTTCTCTCTCTTCTTCTCTGCCCTTCTACCCCCCTTGGCCGCCCTCCCCATTACTGCATAATAAACCTCTCCCATGTGAAATCACAAAAAAAAAAAAAAAAGTGGTGGAAGAAATTTTATAATTAGCATGTACTATATATATTATAGGTTTTGCTTAGGGAATTTTTCATGCCAGTATATAACTGCCTTCTTCATTCTTTTCAGTAACTGTGATATTGGTGTAAATGACTCTGTTTTATTTAACAGCTGCTTACCTGTGTACAGTTTGTTGGTTAACATATTTCCCTGACATAGAAGTAATTACAGCCATGAATTTTATACTTTTTTGACATAAACGCATGTATGTATATGCCAAGGATAAAGGACTTTCTTAGAAAGTTATGTATCTGTTTATCTTTTGGTGGCAACTTCCCAACTGTGACCTTTGAACTGTATATTCACTTACTGTGTTGGCTTCTTGAACTCAGAGGTTATGTTTGCCAGTTGATGTCTAAGTTACATGTGGATACATAAGCTTTTTCACCATATTTAATTTTGAAACTGCCCTAAAGGCCATGGATAATCAGCCTTCCTTGATTTTTTGAGAACTGCTTCAATGCTTAGCGATTTGTATATTCAGGTTTCTAGTATTTGAAGCAAATCGTTATCCAATACACAGGATGCATTTCTTTTTTTATTTTTTATTTTGTGTTTTTTATTAGATATTTTCTTTGTTTACATTTCAAATGCTATCCCAAAAGTTCCCTCTACCCTCTCCCCAGCCCTGCTCCCCTACCTACTCACTCCCACTTCTTGGCCCTGGCATTCCCCTGGACTGGGGCATATAAAGTTTGAAAGACCAAGGGGTCTCTCTTCCCAATGATGGCCAACTAGGCCATCTTCTGATACATATGCAGCTAGAGACACAAGTTCTGGGGGTACTGATTAGTTCATATTGTTATTCCACCTATAGGGTTGCAGACCCCTTCAGTTCCTTGGGTACTTTCTCTAGCTCCTCCACTGGGAGCCCTGTGTTCCATCCAATAGCTGTCTGTAAGCATCCACTTCTGTATTTGCCTGACACTGGCATAGCCTCACAAGAGACAGCTATATCAGGGTCCTTTCAGCAACAAAGTCTGGAGCTAAGACAAAAGGATAGACCACACAGGGTGCCTTTCAAGCTGCATTCAGAGAGAATAGAATTCACCATGTGATTTGGCAACCTGTTGATGTCCAGGGAAAATGAAGAGCCTTGCCAAATTCTTTATCTAAGTTAACTGACATTCATTATCAGTGGGTTCTAACAAGATAGTAGCTCATAGAAAACAGCACAAAAAAATAGATGTAAATATTTGGAGGAACATTTGAGTCAAACAAGCAAAGATTAAGTATAGCTCAGAACTGTAGACTCAGATACAAACAAAACCTCCAAAGGGGGGGAAAAAATACTCTATTCACTTACAAACTAAAATTATAGAACACAGAAGAAAATACAGCAAGCCAGAGCTATGACTTGCTTGGTGTTTGATTTCTGCTACTTCCTTTGCAAAGGTGTCAGAGAATGATCATTGTCACCCTGGCAGACACTGGCAGCTCTATGAGACAAGGACCAAGTATTTCTTTGTTTATTCCGGGATGCTTGGTACTTTCCTATAGAGAGGAGTGAGAAGACTGGATCACTTCTCACCTGTAAACTGCAGATGCTGAGAACTGTTACAAAGGATAGAAGAGCTCAATCCCTACTCTATGCTTCCCTACAGGAAAAGACAATCACTGTACATGTGAGTTGTAGCCTACAAGAACTTAGCAAGCAAAATGACCATTTAATGAAGTTTATATTGTCAGTCCCCAAACCCAGATTTAGTAATCCAACTTTTACTTGTCTTTCAGTTTATCTCTGACATATTAGCCATTGTACATAGCATAGAACTAGAACATGAGCAATTAAGTCGTTCAACCATGGTGAACCAAGCTATAGCAGTTAATCACAGATAAGATGAATATTCATAAACAATATTATGTCAAAACATCAACTGCTATTTCAGTACTCATCACAAAATATTAATACGAACTTGAATTCTTAACTTCATTTTGCTTCTGTGGTAGTAAAACCAATTCTGGACAGTCCCCTGTAAAATCTGTCATACATTTGTGAGGGAGGATACTGTTCATAATGCACCACATTTTAAAATAAGGCTTTTGGTTTGGTTTGGTTTGGTTTGTTTGTTTTTGTTTGTTTGTTCATTTGTTTGTTTGTTTTTTGAGATGAGTTTTGTTGTTTTTTGTTTGTTTGTTTGTTTGTTTTTATGTAGCCCTGAGACACTCTCACTCTGTTGATCAGGCTCGCTCTGTCGAGCTCAGAGATTCACCTGCCTCTTCCTCTTCGTTGCTGGGAAAAAGGGGGTGTGCTGCCACAGCCCAAGTGAAAAAGAAACCTTTAGTCAAGGGGAAAAGAAAAATGTAGAAATAAAATTTTAGGAATTGTAAAGCAATGATGCTTTTAAAAGTTTGATTTTTAAGGTTGGAATTGCTTGAAGTTTAAGGAAGTGGTAAAGCAGTGGTTCTCAGCCTGTAGATTGCATCCCCTTTGGGGCATCAATGACCCTTTCATAGGGCTTGTCAAAGATCATAAGAAAACACAGATATTTACATTACAATTCATAGCAAAAGGAAAACTACAATTATGAAGAAGCAATGAAAATAATGCTATGGTTGGCGTCACCACAACATGAGAGACTGGATTAAAGGGTCACAGTATTGCAAAGTTTGAAAACCACATGTTTAGAGTGTTAATCAATGCCAGTGGCCCCAGTAGAAATGGGCATTGTGCAGGTACCATCTATACCACTAATAATGATTGTTGTAACACCTCAGGGTTCATGTGAGGAAACCGAGGTTCAAATATTATACTGCTTCAAAGCCAGCAGCCAAGCTCCCCCTTGTAACATGTTCTATGCAAACTATCAAATTTAGGTGTTCCCCATGCAGAGATTATATGACAACCACTGCAAGAACCAGACATACTGCTAAACGTAACAACAGAACAGGGTAAAGAAGGAACCGCCATTGTCAGCTCCCACCCTGTGAGCTCGACCATTTGAACAATCCTCAGTGGCCCCGTGCCTAGTGTGTTGCTTTCTCTTTGCCTTACTTACTTTGTTTGTATTACCACAGTATAACTTTTATAGTTACTCGTTGTTTATTAAGATTCAGTCACACAATGGCAAAACGCTTAAAATATTTGAAATTTATAACTATGTATACATATATAAACATATACATATATTCATGTATCCTAATATTTCAAAATTGCCTTTCTCTAATGGAAATTTTTGCAGATGTAACTTTTTCTTTCTTCTTCACTGGTAATTAAATTTTTTCCCATTCAGCCAATTGGCATATAGTGGATATGAAAGAGTTAACATAAGTAAAATCTATGTTTATTGCCTGAAACTCATACAAAATTAAAATATTTCAGTTCATTTTATTCAAACTTCCAAGTTTTACAAGTGTGTCCTACCTACTCCTGTACATTTATTCTTTTGTAAGATTTCTATTGCATTTTAATTATCTGTATTACTTTTTCATTTTTCTTATTAAAACAATTTAACGTCAGAGTCACTAGAGGTTATCACTGAATTAACTCCAAAACTCTTCTAATTTATTACTGTGTCCATTTTCTATCTCTCATTTTTCTGATATGATTATAAAACCTCATCTTTTCTCCTTGGTGTCTTTTGCTTTTCTTATCTCAGGTTCCTTTCCACATCTTATTAACTTTCCTGAAAGTCTTATTCAATGAAAGATAGTCTTTCTTGGTTCACACCTTAGTTCTCTTACAGTAAGGTATTCAGTTGTGAGTGTATGTATGTGTGGGTATGCACATATTTGTCCTTGTAAAAGGAGATTTTAAAATTAATGCAATGTGTATGGCATAATTAAGAAATCAGCATAATTTAGTCTTTAATCATAGGTCATTATTATCTATCTACCTTTATATGTGTCTGTCTCGTCAGTCTCTTCTCTTTTTCTGTCTGATTCTGTCTCTGTTTCTCTGTTTCTGTCTCTGTCTCTCTCTCTCTCCCTCTCCCTCTCTCTCTCTCTCTGTTTCTCTGTATATGTATGTAAATAAAAATGAATGACTTCTTTGTATTCTTTGATCATAGTATTGTCCATTTAAAAGTGTACACCAGCAATGTCTGGTTTGTAAAATACCTGTCTATGTTTCATAAAGTAAAGAATAATGAACATGCTTTGAACTAAAAGCAATAGCAAAAAAAAATAAACAAAAAGTCATACGACAAGAAAAAACCACCACAAAAATTTGACTTTCTACCCATATCCACTAGTTAAAAAAATTAGGAAACTGACTATACAACAAATTATGTGACTTTTGATCTTTTTTTTTTTTTTTAAAGGTTTATTTATTTATTATATGTAAGTACACTGTAGCTGTCTTCAGACACTCCAGAAGAGGGCGTCAGGTCTTGTTACAGGTGGTTGTGAGCCACCATGTGGTTGCTGGGATTTGAACTCTGGACCTTCGGAAGAGCAGTCGGGTGCTCTTACCCACTGAGCCATCTCACCAGCCCAAAGGCCCTTTGAATTCTTTTTTTTTTTTTTTTTTTTTTAGGTTTTTCAAGACAGGGTTTCTCTGTGTAGCTCTGGCTGTCCTGGAACTCACTTTGTAGACCAGGCTGGCCTCGAACTCAGAAATCCGCCTGCCTCTGCCTCCCGAGTGCTGGGATTAAAGGCGTGCGCCACCACGCCCGACTTTTGATCTTGATTGTGCTTATACGCATCTTTATCAATATAGTCAATTATGCTGGTTTTAAATGGCTAAATATAGTAGTGGGCACTTAGAAAAACAAGAGCAACGTATAAAAATGATAAATATGATATATTGTAATAGTTAATATAGCTTTTATACACATAAATATTTTAGAGGAAAGGTTATATTTTGAAAAGTCAAAAAAAAAAAAAACAAAAAACAAAAACAAAACAAAAAAAAAAACATGGTTGTATCTAAGGGATTTCCTCACCTAGAAATCAGTTTCAATCTTAGGATAGCAATATTAACATTGTTAAGACCAAACAAGTTATAGCTCTGAAACACAGTTTTATAAAAAATGATAAAATTATACTTCTCAATGGCCAAATGATTAGTCCAAGGACACTCCAACACACTGCAGGTCAGGGATTCAACCCAGCAATTTAAACTAGATTATACCCCACAGATAAGGGAAGATCTATGAATGGTATCTCAAAAGTGTTGGAGGCAAGCAAATGATAGAAAAGGAAAAAAGGGGGTTACTAAAACAAAAGGTCTTATATAAAATTACTGATAAACTAAATGGCAAGAGGTTTAAAAAAGAAATAAAGGAAACAGATTTTATAATCATGCACTTTTTCTGAAAAAAATACTACTGTAATATAACATCTTAGATCTTAATTTGAAACATTGACCACTTGAAATTGGATAACCCATATCAAAATAACCATTAGAATAATACAGATTTATTCAAAACAAATTTAAGATTAAGAAAAATGGGTGAACATGTTTAGAGCAATGTAAAATTTGAGAAATCAAAATCTAAGCATTGAATTACAAAGACAATAAATGGGACTGGGTTACTATTTCTAAAAAAAGAAAAATGGAGAGGCACTGAAGAAGAAAAGGAGAGGTGAGGAGGAACAGTCTGAAATAGAACAGACACATCATAGAAAGATGGACTCAGATTGATAATTGAAGACCAAGAAATTAGGAATGTTGTATTCAATTATCAACTTTTAATCCTATAGCACCTCTGTTTCAGTGTTCTTCCTGCAGATATACATAGTTTAATTATTATACCTTTAGCAAATAAATTGACTAGCAATAAAACTCTAGTTTAATAACGTTTTATTTTCTTTGTACATTTTAGTAATATTTTTTGAATCACTTTGGGTTTAATAATATTTGTGTGCCTTTCTGTTAACATCTGAAATAAATTTTCATTTCCCTAAGTCATTTTGATCATAGTATTGTCCATTTAAAAGTGTACACCAGCGAGGTCAGGTTTGTAAAATATCTGTCTGTGTTTCATAAAGTAAAGAATAATGAACATGCTTTGAACTAAAAGCAATAGCAAAAAAATAAACAGAAAGAGCCATACGACAAGAAAAAAAAAAACCCACAAAAATTTGACTTTCTACTCATATCCACTAGTTAACAAAATTAGGAAACTGGCTACACAATAAGTTATGTGACTTTATTTTCAAGAATATAAGTGTGACCAATATATCAGTGTAAACATATGTAAGATTTACAAATCAAAAACCTATTTTATACTTATATCCTCATTGTACAAAATCATATCCCTTAAAACTCAGATGCTGAAAAAAAAAAAACCTCTGAGAAACAGTCTTTTTCAAAGACGACGTTTTTCCTGCATGTTCTAGTAAGGATGCAGGGGGAATTACTGAAGTCACAGTAGGCGTGAGCAGCTAGGAGGGAGGACTTCTGATTGTACTCACAAGACAAGGAGATATAGTTTAGGAGGGAAGCAGATGGGGCTTGGACTAAAATATTAAAAGGACATTTCAACTTTAACTAAAATTATGTTTCCTGGCAAAAAGAATGAATTTTTTTTTCCCAGAAATTACTGAAGATAATAAAAAGTGCAATGCAGTGGTTCTCAGAATCAGAGAGATGGATTCAGAGTTTTGATTCAAATTACATCCTGGTTTGACTCAAAACATACGTACGTGTATGTATACGCTTTAAAAACCACTCATGTTTTGAGCTGACAACATCACATTGTAACAGAAAATTAAATGTGTGCATAGATACTCATCCACGGCTTTTCAAACCTGTTTCACAATTATCTCTTGGAAAAAAAGGCCACTAGTTTTTAATGTTTCTTATTCCATCTATAAAATATTCATTGAATGCTGGCTAGGCATGATGGCTTCAGAAGATCACTGAAAAGATACACACGTCATTTGAACAATTTTATATATATATATATATATATATATATATATATATATATATATATATTGTCAATGACATTTAATGCATTGAGACACTCTGCCATTTACTTCCTAGTTGGCAGGAGAGATCAATTTTATTGAAATGTCTTGCTTTCTTGTTGTCTTTAAATTACAGCATGCAAACAAAAAAACTCTGTATGATAATGGGGGAAAGCTTTATTGTACAGAAGCTTCGGTTGTTTCACAGTAAAGACCCCCTACTAGCAAAAGAAATTGACTCTAAGTTGCAATATTTATTAGACTCCTTTTCTTTTGTACAATAAACACTTCTCTAACTCTGGAATCATGCTCGTGAAATGACTAATTAAGGTATTATTAAAGGGAGTCAATAATAGAATGGTACGTAGATCTAAATTAGCTTTTAATAATCTTAGAATTTTATTTTCTTAAGTGGTAAATGTAAAGAATGTGAATTAAATTAAGTATACTCAAACACTGCACAGTACAGAGAATTGGGAATAGATAGTTTATGGTTGCAATATAACTTTATATAAATAAAAACAATGGCGATGATGAGTTCTTTCAAAAGAATGAGTCGGGTAGATAATCACAATTTAGTAATCAGGGGTAGAATCAAATAGATAAAACTGTCTCCCTACAGAGCATCATATTTTGTATTAACTTGTAGAAGAGAAGAAATTTACAGGGGAAACATTTTACCTCTAATGAACTCTAATTTTGATAATCGAGTTGCCAATTAACAGAGTAATTGCAAGTTAGTTTAATATCACAGTTCTCATTCAGCTATCTTACAGCTACTCTCTTTGTATGGGCTAAATACTTGAAGTAATATTTTTTTTTAAGCATTTTCTCAACCCAGAGCTTACCTTAACGTAATTGACAAATTTGGAAGTCACATTTTCCTGGAAAAGCCTGAGAACCTGATCCTATCATAAACTACTCCAGGAAGAAGATTCCGAATGTAAATTTCAACTGACCTCTGTGGAAATAACTCCTATTATTTTGCGTTAGTAGCCACTAGAGATTTGTCTGGCTATATATGGATTTCCACATCTGTCAGCTATAAGTGCACTTCATCTGCCTGTTAAATCCGAGAAGCAGAAATAGATGACAGTGATCAAGCCTCTGAGCTTTACTTAATTTAGCCACATCACGAGGTAAAGTTGGTTCCTCAACTGGGCTTTCATTCTGAAGGCTTCTTCAAAGAACTTAGAGGAAAGGATGCACCGGGAAGGCAAATGGAGTCTTGCCTCCTCCATCCATCGTGCCCTTCTTAGAGTGAGTGCTGAGCAGACAGCCTGTCTAGCAGTGGGTCCTGCAGGGAGAAAGGGTTATAAATTGCCCATGCTTACACCTATGCTCACTGCCACCAAATCACAAGATCAGCAAGAGAGCCTTAATGAGATTCCCTTGTGCCCAGCTTCTCAGCAGATCCCTTCCCCTGCTGCTTCCTTCCTTTCCAACTGATTAAAACAAAATAAAGGCAGGATCCCCTTGGACATGAGTCCAGGGTAATTCACCCCAGCCACCCGTGTGGAAAACCCATCGATTTATTTTTCTGTTTCTTTCCCTTTCCATTTTCAACAAATAAAGGGCCAGTGTGATAAAGAGAGCCCATTTCTGCCTCACACTTGGCTTCATCGTTTGACCATTAGACTTTAGAAAGTATTTTCTAAACTGAGGTTAAGGAAGAAGCCAAGCAGGTCTGTCATTCTTTGTATTGTCTCTGTATTATTTTCCTCAGTGTGGTGAGGTGGAAAAAAAGATCGGAAAATACCAGTGTAGAGAGTGTTCTGCCTATGGGAAGGAAGCTACTGGAGCCTTCACCTCCAAGACAATAGTATAGGTTGTGACATTATTTAGCACAGACAAGAACAAAATCCATTTACAGCCCACATCCATGTACCATAACTCCTTTCATATCACGTTGTTCATTTCTGCTGAGGCAAAAAATTGAGGTCTAATGCCAGACTATGTCTCCTGACATCTGACAAAAACACTAAATATTAATATTACCTGTCCAACTATTACCACAGTCCCAAATTTTCCAGCATTTGTGCAAGTTAACAATTGCAATACAAAAAGAATTTGATCCCTCTTCCAAAGATGTTCAACTTGTTCCTAATGGCCTTGTTTTATGGTAGGTTTGGGGAGTTTCAAGGAAAAAAAAATGAGTGTGTAGCACATAACCAGTTCATTATAATTCATTATATGGATTTTAACATTGTACTTCTTGGCAAGGCAAGGAAATCATGATGCATGCCAATGTCAGTTTCTGGCCAGAAACTCTTAAGGTAATATCATCAGTTCTCTCTGCTTTCAGACTAATAATTAAGTCAAGCTTCCGAGCTCCTGGTAATGTATTTAATATTATTACCCAGAACACTTGAATATGACGTAAAGCTCAGCACCTCTTGGCCTCAAAATGTTAATATCACCATTAATGAACTCACTATCATTTTTCTAACTATGGAATAAAACTAGTCTATTCTTTTCTGTTATTATTAAGAGCCTTCATATCTCCACACTTTAAGCCAGCTGGAATTCAAAGTGAGGAGCAAAGGAGAAGGCAAAAGAAAGGTAGTAGAGAAACTGTCATCTCGTTCTATCCAACACCTTTGAGAAATGCTTTTGTTTTTACTTCCCAAATATGGACCTTCCAAGAGATCTTAAATTGAATGCTATTTCTCTCCCAAAAGTTTTGATTTTTAATGAGGAGGTTCAGAAAGAATACTCAGATCTCTTAGGAAACACATCTTGGAGTAGTGGCAAAGGTTGATTTGTCATTCCAAAATAATCATAAAGGGCTTGAAATTCATACTGATTTCAGGTACACAGGTCAGAAAAATGGGTACTTACCGACATCCCATCACACACTTGCCACACTCACAGTAAACTAATATACATGCTTTGTCTCTTTGTTATTTGTTTAATAAATAGTATTTTAAAAATTGAAAGAATGGTCACAAGAAGAAAGAATAAGTCCAATAATGGGAAAGTAGTTAGTTGCTTGAAAACATCAAAGGTGGGAGACAAAAGTCAGACGAGAGCTGCAAGATACTCCATACTTGGAAGATGCATGAATTATTACTTGTACAGGATATTAGTATGAACATAGTGTTCATGGGCATATGCTGTATATAATCAGTTCATATGGAGTCTTTTTCTTTCCTATGTGAAGCTATCTCAAAACAAAGCAAAGTCTACAAGTACATTTTTAGAGGTTAATTTCATGTTTTCTGTTTTCTTCCTTCTACTTAACTATTTACTAAGATGAAAATTGTAAGTACAGTCCTGTTGTTTCTAGTTTGAGTTTTGTTTCTTTGCTTGGTCCTCACTGACTACAATAAATAAGAATAACAATGGAACACCCTCATTGGCAAATAAGAACAGACTTCTCCCTTCTCCCCATCCCAAGATATTGTGCTCTGAAGTTTGTTTGTATTATCTTCCATAATTAAATCTGAATTTCCATTTGAAAGAACTGGCCTCATGATTTTGAAAAGTATCTGAATGAGGCTGTAGTAAACACTATCTTCTGATAAGAAAAGAAATACCACTTCTAAAGGAAACACACATGCATTCAAAAACAAAAAGTAAACAATACAAACAGTCAAAAGAGGAGAACAGAGAAAGCAATTTAAAAGCAATACATTTTATGTTCTGCTATTTTTTTTTAATGATATGGGGATATGGGAGGAAAACTTGAAGCTAGAAACTACGACAATTGTCTTGGTACTGAGACACACCTCTGCTCACCCTCCAAGTGTACAAAGGACTCTTTTCACCATCCAAGAGTACAGAGTCATACTTCTGTTCACCATGTAAGAAGATAGAGAGACACCTCTGTTTAACATCCAAGAGTATAGAGACAAACCTCTGCTCAACATCCAAGAATATAGAGACATGCCTCTGTTCACCATCCAAGAGTATAGCGATACAGCTTTGTTCACCATCCAAGAGTATCAAAAAGGATGAGAGAGTCAAGAGACAGGAGCAGTGCATGACTGGTGGATGTTGGACTCACTAAAATGCAACAAAAGCTGTGCATATTCGTCTTGTGTTCTACTCTTCATCTGAAAGCATACAGATAGTTGAACGAGGGGAAAAAGTGATCAAATATAGACCCAGAAGAACCAACAAGTTTGTATTGATTTGAATGCCACAGAAAATCAATTGTTCATGCACATTCTTAAAAATGGTTTCCTGGTACACACACACATACCAGGGAAGAAGTAATTGCAGATTTTCACTTCTTCCCCCACCCCCACCCTCACAAATCTAATTCTACAGTAACTACTCCCAAGTATATAGCCCACCTCCTACTGTAGCTTCCCTCTCTGCCCCCATCTCCAGTGGGTTTTATAGATCTCTTACAACGTTTCTTACCCCTAATCCCTTTGTCTCTGCCTCCAACTCCATCAGGCCTTTTCTGGGAACTCCTTGCAAAGCCTGCCAGAGAAGGAAGTAGACTGGCAAGGCAGTTAGGCAAACTTCAGATCTCCACTCTCTCTCCTTTTCTTTTCTCCAAATCCAATCCCCCCAGTATCATTCATAGTTCTGTACCAAACCACCTGTGTGGCTCTCTTTACTCTCCAGCCCCATTCCCGGGAGACAAACTAAGCAGATTCTGGTGGAATACTTTGTTTCTCTGACTCCTGTGGACTCCACATGCCTCCCCTTAAACCATATCCCCATACCTAAAAATTGTACAAATAACCTCCCTACTGACAGCTTCTAGGACAATACCAGAAACTTTCTGTATCAAGCAACATACAGCTACCACACACTTCTACTCAAATAGTGCAAATAGTGTAACAGAAACCAAGGAAGAAAATACCTGTGATGGTTTGTATATTCTTGGACCAGGGAGTGGCACCATTTGGAGATGTGGCCATGTTGGAATGGGTATGACCTGGTTGGAGTAGGTGTGTCATTGTGTATGTGGGCTTAATACTCTCACCCTAGGTGCCTGGAAGTCAGTCTTCTACTAGCAGCCTTTGGATGAAGATGTAGAACTCTCAACTCTGCTTGGATACTGCCATACTCCCGCCTTGATGGTAATGGACTGAACCTCTGAACATGTAAGCCAGCCCCAATTAAATGGTTTTTGTAAGGCTTGCCTTGGTCATGGTGTCTGTTCATAGCAATACAACCCTAACTAAGACAATACCCATTCAACAAAGACAAGATCAGATATCAGCACCTAGAATTACAAATATTTTAAACACAGATAACCTGGATGCGCACCACAGTCAATATCAGCCAAGAAAGTACATCCCCACTAGCTCCCAGCAACCATACCATACCAGGCCCTGAAAACATAAGAGATCAGAAACACAATACAAGGACCTTCATATAGCCTTTGTGAATATAATACAGGTCTTTAAAGATGAAATAAATAAATCCACCAAGAAACCTATGGGGTAAAAAAAAAAAAAAAAACAAGAATGGAAGTAACTAAATAAAAGAGTTATAGACGATACTGGAAATAGAATCAATAAAGACAATCCAAAATGAAGAAAATATGGAAATGAAAAATTTAGAAACTCAAAGAGGAGCCTCAGAGGAAAGACTCATCAATAGAATACAAGCGATGGAAGAATAAAACTTGGGCATTAAAGAAAATACAGAGAGAATAGACACTTCAGTCAACAAAGTATTAAATCTAAAAACCTCTAGGCAAACCTACAGACAAACAAATAAAGAAAAAAATCCAAGAAATCTGGGACAATATGAAAAGTCCAATCTAATCATAATAGAAATACAGGAAGGAAAAACCCAGGCTAAAAACAACTGAAAATATTTTCAACAAAATCATAGAAGAAAAGTTGCCTAATGTAAAGAAGAAGATGCTTATAAAGGTAAAAGGAAGATAAAGACCAAATAGATTGGACCAGAAATGAAATTCCACAATTTTCAAAACTATTAAAAGCTATAACGGAAAAAGACTAGGCAACATACAAGAGCCAAACTATTAGAATAACACCTGAATTCTTAGTAGAGGCTCTCAAAGTTTGAATCACCTGGAAAGATGTTCTGCACACTCTAAGGCACTCTAAGGGACCTCAAGTGCCAGCCCAGGCTACTATATCAAACAAAATATTCAATTAAAATATATGGAGATGGAAAGACATTTCAAGGCAAAAACAATTTTAGATAATATTTAAAGACAAAACCAAATTTAAATATTTATCTACAAATCCAGCTCTATCAAAGGTGCTAAAGAAAAACTTCAAACTGAAGATGTTAACCACACCAATAAAAACTCACTACTGAAAAATAAAACAAAAACAAAACACAAAAGCAAGAAACAAAGAAAAAAATCAAAAAAACAAAACAAAACAAAAGCAAAACAGACAAAAACAAAACAAAACAAAAAATACCGAAGAAAAACAACCTACCTGTTGCTGGTGCTACTATCTGTGTGCCTTTGTCTACTCCAGAGCCACCACACCTCCAACTTGCCTCTCTTGGGTAATAAATATCATTTGGGCAGAGAATTTGGTATCTGGATGTGTCCTGTACCAACTCTGAGAGGCTTTCCAATCCCTTCATTGTTGTGGTGACTGAGAGTATGACTCAGGTCGGGATACAAGATGCCTGCCCCAACACAGATCTCACAGCTTCTTGACCAGCCTGTGCCAATTCACTATATCCAACAGATCTCACAGCTCTGGACCAGCCTGTGCCAATTCACTGCATCCAACACAGATCTCACACTTTCTGGAAGAGCCTGTGTCGATTCACTGCATCCAACACAGATCTCACACCTTCTGGACCGGCCTGTGCGGATTCACTGCATCCAAAATCAGGTAATTGATGAGGTTGCATTCCCTAGCACACTGGGCCATGATTCTTGAGTGTCTGACATTCCCAGTGTGTCTTGTGGGGACAGGAAGAATACAACCCGTCCAAGCCTTCAGTGGTCACGGTGGGGTCCATTTGGTGGCTGTTAGGAACATTCCATTCAGTGTGAATTGGTTGGCAGTTTCCTTTTTTTTGCTTTTGGTGACAATCTGCTAGAATATGGTGTCTGTTCTAATTTCTTATTGTCTGAAAATCCTGTAGACAGCTTCTAGATTTCTCGTAGGACATTTCTCTTAGGTCCCTTTCTTTTTGATGCACTTTGAGTAAAGATCTCTCCTTCCCAGAGATGCCTCTATTGGCTCCTCAAGAGCTACAATATACCCTTATGACCTTGAAATCTCCCACCTTCCTCCACACTCTCCCTCCTCTTTGGCCACTTTCCCAACATAGCCCTATCCTCTCCTCTCTAGAGGAGTGACCTACAATTCTTTGTGACCCTGTTTTCTTGTCTCTCGGCTCTTGCCTGCCCTCAGGCAGCTTCTGCTCTCAGCTCCTTCCTCCCTTCATTGGCATTTCATTTTTCTACTCTCTCTCTCATTCTCCTCCTTTGAACAATACACACCTAATTTATATATGTTTTCAACATGAAGTCTAAAAGCAAAGGTACTAAATAGATGGTCCTCAAAGTTCAGATACCTGCAGAATATGGCATTTAAAATGTTTAATAATAATACAGACATGCCTAACAAAAAACCTATGATCTGCAAAGAAGAAAGATAACACATGACTACAGCTAGAGTATGGTGATAATAACCATTAAGATAAACTGCCCCATGCCTCTCCTGCTGCCAGGATGCTCCTCAAACTATGTAAACATATTGTGGTTGATTTTTTACCCTGTCTGCTCAAAGTAAGAAAACATTTCCCAAGTTCCTTTATCATAAAAGTATATCTAGAACCTGTGTCTTATAGACAAAGGCCCCATGGCCCTGTAAGACAGAGGAAGGCTGTCTTAGTCAGGGTTTCTATTCCTGCACATACATCATGACCAAGAAGCAAGTTGGGGAGGAAATGGTTTATTCAGCTTACATTTCCATACTGCTGTTGATCACCAAAGGATGCAGGACTGGAACTCAAGCAGGTCAGAAAGCAGGAGCTGATGCAGAAGCCATGGAGGGATGTTCTTTACTGGCTTGCTTCCCCTGGCTTGCTCAGTTTTCTCAGCCTGCTCTCTTATAGAACCAAGACTACCAGCCCAGAGATGGTCCCACCCACAAGGGACCTCCCTCCTTGATCACTAATTGAGAAAATGCCTTATAGCTGGATCTCATGGAGGCATTTCCCAACTGAAGCTCCTTTTTCTGTGGTAACTCCAGCTGTGTCAAGTTGACACAAAACGAACCAGTACAAAGACCTATTATAACTGCATAGCCATCAAGACTACAGAGGCCTAGTAATAAACAAAAGTCTCTGTGATTTTAATTGATACACAGTCTGCATAGATTAGATCTATTACTATAATTTATCCTTCTCATTTATCCAATGGTGTTTACTGCCCTGCCTAAACCCACTTAAAACCTATAAGGAACCTGGAATCTCACTTTGTTTTTTTTGGTTTTTTGAGACAGGGTTTCTTTGTATAGCCCTGGCTGTCCTGGAACTCACTTTGTAGACCAGGCTGGCCTCAAACTCAGAAATCTGCCAGCCTCTGGCTCCCTCCCAAGTACTGGAATTAAAGGCGTTCACCACCACACCCAGCTGGAATCTCACTCCTTATGTGAGGCTACCTTACCACTTTCCTCACTCATCTAGTCACCCCTTTCCCTCCCCCATAATCAGAGTGCACAGCCAGCCCACTAGATCTCTCCAAACTCCACCCTTATCTTGCTCCTTCAAAGGCTTTTCCCCTTCCTATTTCCTTGTCCCCATTCCTCTATGCCTTATTCACTTACAAAGAAGGGATATCCTTTCCAAAATCAACATGAATTTTGCCTTCTCACACAACAGCTCCCAAAACACCCCTATATCCCTTCTCTTCCTTCCTTAGTGTCTATCTGTACACTCATTCAGTCTCCAAATTTCCACAACCCCTCTTACCCTCTGCCTCCTGCTTCAGTATAGCATACCGCCCTCCATTCCTTGCTGCAATCATAAACCCTTCCTATATTACATTCAAAGTCCCTGCAGCCTACATCTCAAAACTTTAATACTCCCTACCCTTAACCAGTCTCAGAGGCCTCAAACCCTTCATCCAATCTCTTTAATCCAAGCAATTTTTTTGTTCCACCTCTTTACCTTATAATATTCCCATATTGACAGTCAAAAACCCTAGCAGAACCTTCTGCATAGTCCCAGATCATCATTCCATTAACTGCCATTTTCCTCTCCGTTCTGAGGTGCCTCATGCTTACATTATCCTATCCATGCTTCTTGCTAACACTACTTACTTCTCAGTCCTAGAACTTAACAATGCCTATTTCCCAATATCCTTAGATGTCTGTCTTAGTCAGGGTTTCTATTCCTGCACAAAACATCATGACTAAGAAGCAGTTGGGGAAGAAAGGGTTTATTTAGCTTACACTTGCACATTGCTGTGATGAACAGCAAGGTAGACAGGACTGGAACTCAAGCAGGTCAAAAAACAGGAACTGATGCAGAGGCCATGGAGGGATGTTCTTTACTGACTTACTTCCCCTGGCTTGCTCAGCCTGCTCTCTTATAGAACCCAAGACTACCAACCCAGAGATGGCACCACCCACAAGGGGCCCTTCCCCCTTGATCACTAATTGAGAAAATGTCTTACAGCTGGATCTCATGTAGGCATTTCCCCAATTGAAGCTCCCTTTCTCTGTGGTAACTCCAGCTTGTGTTAAGTTGACACAAAACTAGTCAGTACAATGTCCATTCTCAAAATCTTTATTTGCCTTTATGTGAACAGACCACAGTAACACACAATCCTGAAATCTGACATGGACTGATCATCCCTAGGGATTCAGAATCAGCCCTCACCTTTTAGAGTCAGGCACTTACTACAGACATGGCCTGCCTTCTCCCCTTTTCCCTCCCATCTACTCTAGTGCACAGAGGACCAGCTCCTTTACAGTTCTTCCCTCTCTGATAGTCCATCTGACATCATCTCACTCCTCAGTTTTCTCAGTTCAAGGATTTCCTTTACATCAAGCTACTTCTGGATCTCTTCATTAACCTCTTCTCATTAACAAACAATTCTTTAAATGAGTACGCGTACACACACAGACACACACACACACATACATACAATGCATGCTCTCCTTCCAGTCCTGACCCTTCATGTCCCAGATCTGTGAATATTTACTTATTCATCTTTACACTTCTAGAAAACAAAGTTACGTCCTCAGGGTCCTTGAACATTTTCTAATACTGATCTTTGTCCCTATTCTTTACCTCTCCAAAACTATAAGCATGTCCCCCATGTATGCATTCTTGTCCCCACCTCTTAAATCCTAACTTACTTACATAGGACTCCAGTCCCTTCTACTGACTCAGATTGTATCCTTCCAAACTTCTATGAAAAACTCATCACACACATTTCTAACCTGACCTCCTCTCACTTGTCCTTTACCCCAACATTCCCTGGACCCTCCTCACTGCTGTCCATAGGCTCTCATAGATCTCCTCCCCCGTCTGTCTCATATACAAGAGGGTCCTCTAGCTACTTCTGCTTACACATTTTTATACAAATGGCAGCTCCTTTCTGTTAGATGGTCTACGTGTTATAGAATATGCAATGTTCTAAGACAATGCCATCAAGGTAGCTCCTTACCCCGACATACTACCAGTCAACAGGCAACATTAAGAACCCTTACCAAAACTTCCCAACTCACAAAATCTCATCATTAATAGTATATAAAGATGTGAAAAATACTTTCCAAATCATGCTCACACACTCAGCCATCTGAAAGGAATAGAAATTTATAAGCACAAAAGACAATTCAGTTACTAACTCTTTACATAGCCATAATCTCTTCAAAGCCTCCTTTTTACCCTCTCAAATTGGCTTGGTTCATTGCAAGGTACATCAGATCGACCCCTCCACTGTCAGTAAAGAAGGTAATTATATTGACATGACAGCCTGTCAAGCTACCATTTTGTCTTTTATGACTTATCTCCCTTCCTCCTGGCTACCCTATTACATAACCCAGATGACAGCATACCTAACCAACCTTCCCAGGACATTGTACCTTACTGACCCCAGTTATTTCACTGTAATATCAAATCCGTTCATCCTTTCTCCGAACCCATCTTACCCTCATCCCAGTAGATAAGATTAGTTTACAAAACTGAACTGAAACTATTTATGCCAGCTACCTAACCCCATGTCCACAAATCAATCCCCTACCTTTCCCATTCATCATGTTAATAAAGTTCTGAAAGTTCATGAGTCTAATAAATTGTTGTAAGTTACATAAAAACAAGTTATGGAGGTCTACGGACGTAAAAACATAGTTATAAAAAGTCTGCATGTGTAAGTTGTATTTAAAATGTGGGGATATAAAAACTTAAGTAAGTTTTGAGGATCTGAGAGAATGAATTAAAATATTAGTCTGAAGTGACTTAAGGTATGTGAAAAATGTTTCAAATTTATCTCTCTATGCTATTGTGATACTAAAACCTCAAAAGTATAGAATTTTAACACGAATCAATATAGTTCTTATATGCTATTAACTTAATGCTAATAAAACAGTGCTATATTCACAAATTTAAGATTTTTAAATTTCCTTTGGATACCTTCTAAATATAGACTTAAAATTCTTCTCATTGTGCTATTCACATCTCTGTCAAAATCTATATATCTAGTCCTATGGAAAAAATGTGAATGCTTGTAATCTAGAATCATTTTCGGGTCTTATTGTACCTTTTATTATAACTCAAAGAAATGAGTCTATTGCCATTTCTACAATGTAGACTTCAGTACAGAGAACAAACAAAGGTAATGCTAACATATCTAAAACTTTTATCACTTATAAACTTAAAACACTCCTATAAGTATCAGGAAATCAAATAAAATCCATGTGTCAGAAGGCAAACAGAGATAAATACTACTGTCTACTAAAACACATGTATACTCCACATATCTACTCCTTATTATGGGATTGCTCCCCTTTCTCTAGTCTTAGGACTCCCCTCACCCAATTAGCAGTACCATGACCCTAAAAGTTTTAAATGTAAACCCAAGCTACATATTTTTTTCCCTTAAACTCCTTCTGTCCCTATTCTATCTGTTCCAGCAGATTTCAAATCAAATACAGATGGCTCTAGTAGTTCCCAAGTTCCAGATGTTCCCCCTCAGCATCTGAATGCTAGACAGCTCCAAAGTGGCTAGCCACAGATGGGCCAACCTCACAAAATGTTTCAGTGCTTCCCCTAGCCCCAAGCTTGTACAGTGGAGACAGCTGGCTGTACCTGACTTTGACCAACGTTCTGATTCCTTGGGTCCCTAACAATGACACCTTAATACTAACAGGGAGGGACCAGAGCGAATGATGTTCACCTATCCAACACTCAAGAAAACAATAATTAAATAGAAACGTGAGAATGAAAGGCTCTGGCAGTCCCATGCGTGGAAAACTCGTGCCTGAGCAAACATGACACCTATATGTTTTGTCTTTTACACCTCTCTCTCTCTCTCTCTCTCTCTCTCTCTCTCTCTCTCTCTCTCCCACCTTGAGATTACATTTCTAATGCTAACCCCCAAGGTTCATTCCCTGATCGGCCTCTGACTCATATCTGAGACAAACACCAAGGTATAACAATGAAAATTTTTATTTGGCTGATATATCCAATCAGGGCTTACTAACTCATTGTAGCACAGACTCTAACTTTTCATCCTTAAAAGCCCACCCCTAGCTGGTTGGGGGGACATACTCTGTTGCTGCTGTCTGCTGTCTGCTGTCTGCTGTCTGCTGCCATCTGCTGCTGTCTGCTGTCTGCTGTCTGCTGCTGTCTGCTATCTGCTGCTGTCTGCTGCTGTCTGCTGCTGTCTGCTGCTGTCTGCTGTCTGCTGCTGTCTGCTATCTGCTGCTGTCTGCTGCTGTCTGCTGCTGTCTGCTGTCTGCTGCTGTCTGCTGTCTGCTGCTGTCTGCTATCTGCTGCTGTCTGCTATCTGCTGCTGTCTGCTGCTGTCTGCTGCTGTCTGCTGTCTACTGCTGTCTGCTACTGTCTGCTGTTTCCTATCTGGCTTTGTTCAGTCCAGAGGCAGCCACTCCCTCCCCTTTGCCGCTGTCCCTCTGCAGTAACAAATCTCCTTTATGCTGAGAATTTGATGCCTGAATGTGTCCTCTACTGACTTTGAGGGGACAGCCAACCCAGCCAAAGAGCATATGTTACTCTTACAAAGGACCAGAGATGGATTCTTAGCATCTACCTCAGATAATTCAAACCACTTATGATTCCAGATCCAGGGAATACGATGCCTTACCCTGGACTCCATGTAAGCATGCATTTATTCACACGTAGCCACACATATATAAACTAATTAAAAATAAAAGTAAAATCTTAAAAAACTAAAATGAAATAAAAGGACCTGGATGGGATCAGAATCATGGGATAAAGTAGTAATAGTGACTTAATAAGTCATTTGGGCTTAGACTCATTGTAAGTAAAGACAAGTATATACAAAATTTCACAATCTTATTGAAATGTATTAATAAAGGCTATAAGTAGAGTTTATAAGTAAATAAATTATTTTGTGCCAAAACTAAGAAGACCATGTTTGAAGAGTACGTGTCATGTTTATAAACAGATAAACATCTGAGAAGTTCAGTGACTCATCCCATAGCCAGCATGTGTGGAATCGCCATAAGGACAACTGATAGGAGCTTCTCAGAGCCTGAGAGCTGGCTGGTATACAAGCAGTGCCCTATTGATTCTCAATGCATCCTGGTCTAAGACTTGAAAATACATAAGCTTCTTCTGACTCCTCTTAAAATGTGTGCTAATGAAATGATATATTGTTTAGAAAATCACTCTGGCTTCCCTTATTCAACCCTGTACACTGAATATTCTCTCTTCCCTATAAAAAACATTTCATTCACTTTCAAAGCTGTAACTTATTACAGCATGCCTATATCAAACTGAATAAAGTGAAATGTGTACATTTTGTTGTTAAAAGATGTGGACCTTTCATCTTCTATCTATTATGTCAAAGGTACATTTTCCATTTCTGTATGATGTACATCTTTAAATTAAACTGTTGGCCAACAGTGTTTAGACCAAATTAACAGTCTAGTTCAAATGTTTCCCCTTTTTCTTTTTGTTTTGATATTTAATATAATTATATCATTTTCCCTTTCTTTCTTTCTTTCTTTCTTTCTTTCTTTCTTTCTTTCTTTCTTTCTTTCAAGTACCATGTGAAATCCTATTTTAAAGTAAAGTAGAACCTATTGATTGGTGGATTGTCAATTCTTAGTCATAATAGACTTTTAATTTGAACCATTCAATTGAGTGAATAATAATGTTTCATTTAACTTCCAAGTGGTAGTTTTCTAGGGAAGTGAAATATCTCTCTCTTTTTTTCTTCTTATTTTCTTAAGTTGAGGCTTATGACTTGTGTTAATTTTCTCACAGGAAGTATTTTCTCACTACATTTTGGAGATCTTTTTATGACGTGCATGAAAGCCTTCTGTCCTATTGCAAATCCCTCGCTCCATAGAGAGTTCAATTGTGATCTTTAGCTTTACATACATTGTGTCCTTTATTTTGATGTAGTCCAGTATATAACTATTGTTTTCTTTAAGATTAATGTTTTAAGTTTCATGGTTTAATTGTACATATTTACATATTCATATATTTCATATATTTTTGAGACAGAGCCTCATTAACTGGTCTTGAATTGGCTCCAAGTAAACGCTCTACTGTAGCCCTAAGTAACCGCATCTATGGGCATGGATCATAGCATCTGGGTTAATTTATTCTCCTTAGCACATCAAAATAGGAGAGTGTGTGGTGTCATGATATATGAATATGTTATACAATGCCCTGATGAGGTTCAACACAGCTGTACATTATAGTATTCTTTTTATAATAGGGTGTTGTGTGATACTAGATGGCCATAACATATTGTACAATTCAAAAGTTCTTGAGGGGATTGTGAATGTTTTCACCACAAAGATTAATGTTTATTTCATTCTGCTTGAGCAATCTATGTCTGGCCTAAGGTTTTGAAAATATTGCCTTGTGTTTTTCCAGCTCTTTTCCTTTAGATTCACGTATATAATACAGTAAGAATTGATTTTTCTATATGATGTAAAAGAGTGACCAAGCTTCATTTTTTTACATGATGGATATCATACACACCCTGTATCATTTATTGAAAAGATGGTCCTGCATTGCTGCACAGTGCAATGTATATTCCACATCTGAGATGCTAGATTTCTGAACTATTTTTTCCATTGTTAAGTTTCCCTTTCTTCTACCAATACTATATTTTAACCCTCCCATCATCTTAAATATTTGTGCTTGGTTATGTAAACCTTTTTTGCCCATTGCCTTTGTTCATAAGGTTCTGAAATTTCTTGGTTCCTTTGTCTTTTTAATTTTAGTTCCACATTTAAAATGCCAAGTCACACACATTCATAAGCCCACAAACACCTACTGGCCTTTGGAAGAGATTTTTGTTCATCTATGGACTTACTTAGAGAGAACTGGATAGTTAACAAACCTTTAATATTATTCATTGACTGGTACTTTTTTAAAACAAGAGCATCTGAATTTGATGCACAAAACACAACTTAAGAAAAGCTAAGCATGTTAGTACACACTTGTCAACTCGGTACTGACAAGGTTGTAATAGAAATAGGCAGAATTCTACAGTTCACTGGCTAGCCAGCTGAGCTTACTTGGCAAGTTCTAGGCCAGTTGTAAAACTCATCTTTAAAAAAACAAAAAGAAAAAACGTAGACTGCACCAGAAGTAACACATTTGTGGTGGTTTTAATAGGTTCGACCTACATTAATTCATTTGTTTCAATGCTTGGCCACAGGGAGTATTAGTAGAACAGTCTTCTTATATTCACACCAGTTTGTTAATAATGTTTATGTGATGCTCTTGACTTTTAAAAATAAAAAAATTTAAAAAAATGAAACTAAGGAATGGAAATTGCCTTTTCAAACTCACATATGACAACTACATAACTCGAATGGAAATGATCTATTTAATGTCCAAATCTTAAAATACATTGTTTTTGGTGACATTGGCAATGAAACAAAGAAATCTTTTTTAGAGATTCCACATCTTATCAAGCTCCAGAGCTAGGCCTTCACGATATTTGAACTGCATGCTGACTAGTGTTTTATGTCAACCTGTCACTAGACAGCGTCTTTCAGTAAGAGGAAACCTCACTTGAGAAAGTGACTCCATCAGATTGGCTTGTAGGAATGTCTCTGAGGAATCTTTTTCAAAGGAATAAATGTGGGACAGCTTGACCATCCTGGGCAGGTGGTCCTAAGAGCTGTATGAAGGCGGTTGATGGAAAGTGGACCTGGAGAGCCAGCCAGGAAGCAACACTCCTCCTGTTTCCTGCATCTGAGTCCCTGCCCAGCACTCCTGACCTAGTTTCCCTCAAAGGTAGATTCTGATATGGAATTGTAAGCCAAAAGCCCCTTTTATTCCTTATTGCAGGAGGGTGGGGAGGTCATTGTCTTATCTTAGCAGGAAATAAGCTAAGTAGAACATTCATTTTTGATAACCTGTATTTTTAATGCATTGATATTAAGCCTTTGTAGTAACTCCTTACACTATTTGTAGTATAAATCTGTCATATGACCTTTTACCTTTTATAAAAGGATGTCCTTCCCTTTAACAGTTTTTATCCATACCATTAAGTGTATCAATATTATACAATAATTTTGATTTCCTAATTCAGCAGAAAAATATATCATATTATCTAACTATAGTGTAATAAAATTATAGGTAAGATATTTCAGTTTTTAAAATGTAAAATCAGTTTAAAAAGAATAATGGCACAATATATCAAAATATAGTGGATGTCTGTGAGAGAAAAGCCAAAATCATTTCATGACTTCTGAAGGCAATGAGATTAACAGCTTTATTCTTACTTTATTTTATTGGAAGTGTATTTTGACTGTATGCAGGTATGCATACCACATGTATGCCTGTTGAGGATGAAGGTCAGAGGAGGGTATTAGATTCCCTGAAAATGTATTTACAGATGGTTGTGAGACACCCTGTGGGTGTTCTCTATGAGCCACAAATGCTTTTAACCAACAAATTCTCCAATACCAAGAACATCTTAAAAATAAATATAATAAATTCAAATATATTCATCATAGGAAAGGAGAGTAACATGTTATATATTATGAAATAATGGAAACAAATTAATGAAAAGACAAAGGAAATTAATAAAAAAGAAAACTCAGACAAATTTTTAAACATAGAAATTTAGAAAAATAAGTTTCATGCTGAAATAGAGTACAGAGTAGAATAGTGAATATACCCTGATAAGTGTGATATTATTTTAATTCAAGCCATGAAATCTCATCATCATGCAAAGCAAGCAAAATACAAGATACAAGCTTATTTCATATTCACACATTAATGAGAACAAGGAAACAAATTCCAGCTATCAGGGTGCACTGAGAGCAGCAGATATTTGTGAATAAAAGACATGGTGCTGAGGAGGTAAAGAACACCTACCTTCCCTCTCCTCCATCAGCCCTTTGTCTACACCACTACAAAACATTCACTTAAGAGAACATCTGGCCAGTACACACAGGCACGTTATATATTTCTTGGTCCTTACAGTAGTGGTTAATGTCAAAGAGAATTCACACATTTCTGTGGAAGATAAAGAAATTACCATATGTGCCCAGTAAGCAAAAAGAATAAACTGAAAATTGAAGCCAAAACTACCCATGTATAGATTGTACAAGGTAGATAATAAAGAAATAACATATTTAATATAATAAAAATAGCAAGAATAAACCAGCGCAGTTTTCTTGCTATGAAGACTCTCATAAAGTATATATTCAATAAAATATATTAGAGACGAAAAAATTTAGGAAAAAAAAAGTGAAAAATTAGAATTCTATGCAGTCATGTCTTCTGGACATGTCATGGCTCTCTCATTTGTGAACTAACAGCCCCTGTGGTTGTCTGTATTTCCTAAAAATAAAAAAAAAACTACATTTAAAATTTGGATTTTTACTAGTTCTACTTATTTTAATATGACTATTGGGAAATCTTAAAAGAGAAATCATACAATTTATAAACACATTTATTACAGTTTTATGACTAACTTTAAGGACCTTAATTATTTAGTATTTATTGCCTACATTTTACCTACTGATGTATGTTCAGGTAACATATTTTACTAGAAACTGGATTACTAGGTTTAATTATGTTCACATGTATATCTTTGTGCCTGAATACCAAGTAACAGAAATGGACAATTATAAAATGGGGAAAAATATACTGTAGCTCTAACATGACTTATTATTTAGGGAAAGACAAAACTATATTCCCTTTATATATATCATTTCATTTATTATAAAAGGTCCTCTAACTGCACTGCCAGCACTATATAGATATTTGATATTCATTTATGATGAATCTTTGTTTTCTTGCAGGTGATGGGGTTTATTAGCATAAAAATAAATTTTATCAATTTCATAGGTATATGAAATTTATATATATAGTAATGTATACTGAAATAATTTTAAACTTGCTAATGAGTGAGAAAACAAAGGCTATAACACATAAAAACAAAGGTCAGATTTCAGTTAGACAAACCAATGTGTGCAGGTGATATAACTACACTGGAGACTGAGGCAGTAAATATCTGACTCTGGACAGCTAAAGCTACAAAGTAACACTTTGTCACAAAAAATGAATCAAATTGAAACTTAGTTTAAAAGGTTTGAGGTAAGGAAAATAGACATAAAAGAAATATACTGGTATCAATACTGTCACAACATCCATATTCAGTTACATGTAATTTTGATGCACATGCATGTTAGCATTTACTCACACACACACACACACACATACACACACACACACACACACACACGTGTATGTGTGTGTGTGTGTGTGTGTGTGTGTCAATGTGCAGGAAAACATACTAAAACAATAGGAAAAAATCACTTGGAATATAAAATATGTTTAAGGAAACAATGGAATGAAATAGAATTCCTGAAGTAGGAATCCTGTTAATTGTAACAGATTTGGACATTAAAAATGTATTTAAACTTAAAAAACCTAATGTTTTTAATACAGAGCTATATTCTAGCTTTTTAAACTCAAGAATAAAGGAAACTATTTAGCCATCTTGATAAAAGAGAATACATTATGTACACAAAGGGAAACTAAGGTTGGCTTTGTACTTTTGGTACAAAGAGTATAGGTTTCAAAGCAAGTGAAATAACCTCTCCATATTTTGAGAAAACAGTTTGATCGAAAAGTCCTGCACTTAGTCAAATTGTCACTTGGGGTGTAAATCAATGGACAGATGGTCCAAAGGTGGAACAACTCAAGACAATTCTATCCTTGAGGTCTATTGAAAAGCCCTTTGGCAAGGAAGTCATCAATAGATAAAGAAAAACATGTAGCACAGGGAAAACATAATACATAGGCTGAATGTCAGACAAGTATGCATTTAAATACAGAGCTTAAAGGAGACAACTGAAGGTGAACTTGCAGAGTCCCTGTAAAAGGTAGTGTAGAGAAGAGCCAGGGACAAGCGTGTCCAGGAATCTAAGGAAAATTAGGTAGAAACCATGACCCTAAGTCAAACAGGGCACAAAAGAGAAGGAGAGAGGCAGAGAGTGAATCAGGTCTTTGATATTTGGGGAAGATTTTAGTTAGTTTGTTTTGTTTTTATTTAACTTGAAATAAATATTTTAGACAATAACACATTTTCCTGTTTATGTGTTGTCTAGACTTTTTCACATCTGTGTCTTTCAACTTTATTAAATACAAATGAAATTAAAAAACAGTGTTCTTGGGAAAGCACATGCAGACTCTGAATCCATTTTATTCAATTATTTGCACTTTCAGAACTATTTATTAATGATTTAAAAGTTTGTGCTGACAACAACTTAATTAATGATGCTTACTAAAGATGAGGTATTAGTACTTGTCTTAAGATAGCATTTATCTGTTGTCTACTTTTCAAACTTTTGTTTAAGTTTCATAGTAAGCACATTTTATTTCATATTGTTTTATTTCATTTTATTTCATAAAACAATAACCAGTAAAATTTAGTCACAAAATATTAATATAAGTTATCTAACAATATAAAAATATTAAACACACACACATATATATGCATTTCATAATTTTATTGTAGAACAAAACAACATTCTATTTTATTATATAAAAAGAACAAAAAGCATGAACATTTGAATTTTCTCAATCAATAAGTTAGATTTAATTTTTATTGAATATACTGACATTCAGAGACATATGTAGGAAATGACAATAAGTATATGAAGAGAGAAACTGAAGTAGAAAAAAATGTTTTCATTTAAGCATTTTCAAATATTTTCACTAAGATGCTATCTTAGTCAGGGTTTCTATTCCTGCACAGCATCATGATCAAGAAGCAAGTTGGGGAGGAAAGGGCTTATTCAGCTTACACTCTCCACACTACTGTTGATCACCAAAGGAAGTAAGGACTGGAACTCAAGCAGGTCAAGAAGCGGGAGCTGATGCAGAGGCCATGGAAGGATGTTTCTTACTAGCTTGCTTCCCCTGACTTGCTCTGCTTTCTTTCTTATAGAACCCAAGACTAACAGCCCAGAGATGGTCCCACCCACAAGAGGCCCTTCCCCCTTGATCACTAATTGAAAAAATGTCTTACAGCTGGATCTCATGGAGGCACTTCCCCAACTGAAGTTCCTTTCTCTGTGATAACTCCAGCTTGTGTCAAGTTCACACAAAACCAGTTAGTACAGATGCACCAGAAGTTTTATAGTATATAGGTATCTAATTCAGTATGTTACCTGAACATACATCAGGAGGAAAAATGTAGGCAATAGGCAACTAAATAAGATCTTCAACGTAAGTCATAAAAACTATAATAAATATGTTTACAAAGCATATGATTTCACTTTTGGCAAGAACATTCCCTAACAATAGCGTATAAATCCAAATTTTAAATGTAAGCTTTTGATTCTCATGAGAAGCAGGAGTCTTAATTTCAGGATGGTTTTAAATTTGTCTCTAGTTTTAATAGAACTACAATTATAACTAATATTTTGAAGTATTAAGAATAACACAATATGAAAATTAAGCTTTCTACAATAGAAAAGAAACAGTATTTTGTGGAGATGCAAACAATGAACTTTAAAGATTATTTTGAAGATCTAAATGTAAGTCGAACCATAAGGAAGCAGTATTTAAGGGAAGGATGCATGCTACTTTTCTGCGCAGATGAGAGATGAATTGACTAGGCAGCTCTGAGTTCTCTCTTGCAGCCCACCATGCCTTTGGTGTATGCTTACACCAATGGCAGTGTCATCTTCAAATTATTCCCTCATTGATCCAACAGAATGGAAATTACAATCCTCGTGGAAGGCAAAGTGCCTAACCCATAAAAATTATGATTAACATTACTTGCAATCAGGACAATAAAAATTAACTCACAAGCAACACACCATTTTACATCCAAGTATTGATTGAGACTTCAAAGAGGACCATATGAATCTGGTAGAAATCTATGTTGAGATATTTCTAGGCTACCCAATGATACAGAGAGAGACTCGGTCTCAAGTAAAAACAAACAAATAAATATAAATAAAATAGCAAAACAAGTACACACAAAGAGAGACAGAGAAAGAGAGGAGAGGAACGAATGCATTCCATTAAAACCCCAGCAAAGGACTGAGGACTAAATTTTGTGAAACTTAGTCAGAGCAGAAGAATTACAGGACAGATGATAGTAGAGCAAAGTTTAAAAGGCACTAGAAGTATATTCTTTTAGAGAAAGCTTGCAGAGCAATGTTCTGCTCAGTATTACCCTTCTTCTAGGCGAACATCAATGAGTGTTACAACTAAGGCTTTGAGATTTTCTAAAAATTAGTTTATTCTCTCATGTATTACATCCCATCCACAGTTTCACCTCTCTCCTCTTCTGCACTCCCCCCATGTATTCCTCCTTCACTTCCCTTCAGAATATCCCCAGACCTCCCATGGATATAAAAGAAACACAGCATACCAAGTTTCATAAGCCTAGATACCATCCTTCGTATTAAAACTGGATGAGGCAATCCGGTAGGAGGATGGGGTTCCAAAAGCAGACCAAAGCATCAGAAAAAGTCCCTGCTCCCTCTAGGAGGAGTTCCACAAAGACATCAAGCTACACAACTATAACATATATGTAGAGAGCCGAGGTTAGACCCAGGCAGTCTCACTGATTGATGATACAGTCTAAGTGAGGCCTTTGAGTCTAGGTTTATTGATTCTGTGATTTTCTTGTGTTCTCCTTGACCCTTCTGGCTCAGACATCCCATCCTCCCATTTTGCCGCTGGACTCAGAGTTGTGCCTAATGTTTGACTATGAGTCTGTACATCTGTTTCCATAAGCTGCTGAATGAAGGATGTGGAGCAAGGGGAATATATACACTTTGGAAATTAAAATGGCTGTTTCTAAGACAATTAGGAGTGGAAATACCTTAATACCCAGATATACCATTTCTGTGCCTATACCCAAAGGATACTCTGTCCTATCACAAAGATACTTGCTCAACTATGTTCATAGCAGCTTTATTTGTAATAGCCAGCAACTGGAAATAACTTAAATGTCCCTCAACTGAAGATTGGGTAAAGAGAATATGGTACAGTTTACAATTGAGTATTACTCAGCTGTTAGAAACAATGACATCATGAAATTTGCAGGCAAATGGATGGAAGTAGAAAAAAATCATTCTGAGTAAAGTAATCTAGACCCAGAAAGACAGACATGGTTGGTACTCAATCATAAAATGGATATTCAGTGTAAAGCAAAAGTTAATAATGTTACAATTCACAGACCCTCCAGGCTAAGTAACAAGGAGGTCTCAAGGGAGGAGGATACATGGATCGCTCTGTGTTGGTGGGGTTGGGAACAGAAGGGAGAGAGTACTGAAAGAGACAACTAGAACTGAAGAACAATTCAGGTGTGAGGTAGGAATCTAGTGCAATGGAAACTCCTAGGAATCCATTAGAACTAGCAAAGACTCTAAATAATGGGGCTATGGAGCCTAAAACAGCCATCTCCTATAACAATGCAAGAACCCCTGGGGAGGGATTGGGACACCAATCCAAGCACAAAACCTCTGATCTATAATTTATCATGCCAGCATGATATGTTGTGGTAAATGTGGTACAGAAATTATGGGAATGGCCAACCAATTGGTCCAGTTTGCGACCCATGCAATGATTGGTAGCCCACCTCTGTCACTGCCTGGAAGATCAGAACCAGAAGCCTGAGAGCCCAGAGATACAGGACAGAATCAAAACTCTGTGTGATGGTGATGATTCCTAATGATACTCTACTATATCTATGAGCAGGAGCCAATCTTTAGGAATTGTGAAGGGCACTTTTGCCACTGTTTCGGCAAAGAAGGGGTTAGAGTTCAAAGCATGGGGAGTAATTAAGGAGGGAGCATTGAAGATGACTGATTTCAGATTATCTGACCGGAATTTAAGCTGATTGAAGAGAAATTCTGTTTTATTTTCTTATAAATTATCTGTTTCTATTTATTGGCACACAGTAAATTTCCAATTCGCTTTATGAATAGGTCAATTAGAGAAATTAAAATAAGAATCTGATAGTGTACACAAAGTCGGCTTCCAACGCCATTCATCCCTCAGCTCTTTCTGTCCCATCTTCCATCTGGGTAATGATTGCTCAGGCCTTGTGTAACTGTCAGGTCACTAATGCAATAAATCGATTCATCTTCACCTTGTTCTCACGGCAGCCACTGCTGACAAACTTTCCCTCTCCCCCTCCTAAACCAACCTATTTGCTCGGTTTTCATAACACAACCATCTATTCTTCTGATCATTTTTCTCTTTCCTGCACAAACGAAAAGCTCCTATGATAAGCTATAAAAATTGGATTTGCTCTAGAACTTAGCTTTTAACTACCCTCAACTGTGTCAGAAATTTCTTTCACTAATGCAACCAATTATTCT
The DNA here is from genome assembly GCF_900095145.1 of Mus pahari. Lineage (NCBI taxonomy): Eukaryota > Metazoa > Chordata > Mammalia > Rodentia > Muridae > Mus > Mus pahari. The sequence goes on along the minus strand of NC_034611.1, from coordinate 36,056,001 downwards.
GAGCTCCAACTCTGTATATATCACAACTCTCTTCTATGTCTTTTTTTGTATTTTTATAAAACAACTTCAAACTCAATATCGATGTTCTTTGATTTTCATCACAGTCCCAAGTGTGTCTCCTTTGGTAGTCCTTATCTCGCTCGGTAAATGGCATAGCAGTTTCCACACAGTTCTTCAAGATAGAGATGTAAATGCGTCCCCGACAGCTGGCTCACCACCACATAGAATGTGTCATCAAGCCTGTCAATTGTATCTCATAAATATCTCTTACTTCTGTCTTTCGCCAGAGTCATTAACGCTATGTCCAAACCGGTGCTACCCTTCAATCCAAAGTGTTACAGAGGCCTTAATTGTTCTGCCTTTCCCTCTGTGTCCAGTCCACTCCTTCACTTTCAATTTGCAGCTCTTGTTCTGAGAATATCAAGGTCACCACCTTGTTCACGAAAAATGCCGTGGAGAAGGAGAGAGTGTGAAGCCCAAGAAGAAAACATAGTGTCTGGTACAATATAATTTAATGCCAGCACATAACTGAATAGGTTAGACATTGGAGGCTAGGCAAAGTTTTCCTTTCATTTTTGAGTTGAACCAAAGCAGTTGTTGAGAAGTTTTCCAAACTGAAACTCAACACTGTCATTTCATATGAGTTTTTTTCTAATTTTTTATTGATTCTTTATGAATATCAGGTGATGTGCCCCTAATCCCACTCGTCTCTCTTTCCCTTCGTACCCACCCTCTTACCTTGCAAGTTCCACCCCAAAAGGGGGAAAAAAATCTCCTTTTGGAAGCTATAGAACATGAGAGTGTGTCCCATGGTAAATCCTTTTGTCCACACCTCTTAACTTGCAATAGGTCACTGGTCTGATTCAATGCCTCTGGTTTCTGCTATACTGTCAATACTGGGTGCTTACTGGGACTCCTCTCAGGTGTCCTGCTGTTACCCGGTGTCATGGAGATCCTGCAGCTTTGGATCTGTAGAACGAACGGGCCCTTTCATGTGTTCCAGCAGTTCATAGATGAGCTAGATATCCGAGTGAGACTACTCAAAGTCCTGGTTCTGGACCTGGGTTACAGAAGCTGAGCTGATCAAGCCCACCATCTCTCCTAAACCCACACCACCGGGGCAAACTCATAAGCATTGCCCTGGCTAGCTCAACCAATGCCTCAGACCCCAAGCAACCAGGCCAGCTCTCCTCCCATGCACTCCCATAGGAGCACGAGAGCGCTCGACTGCAGGATTAGCTCTATTGTGCTGCTCAGACAAGGTGGAAGGCCTGCTCTCCTGAACACTGTAGACTGTGAGGAGCAAGGACAGCTCTCCCACTCTCATTGCCTCAGGGCCTGCTCTCCCACCTGCTATGGGTGGCAAGGAGCAAGAGGGTATTTCTCCCTCACCCTCTTCACTGCAAGGCAGACAAGTTGCTGCACCAGCTCTTCCACAATAATGCCCCGTGAGCAGGGCCTTATCACCTGCACCCCCCAGGACCAGGGTCATCTCTGCTGTGCTGCCCAGATGAGGCGCAGGGCCTTCCCTCCCAAGTGCTGCAGCCAGTGAGGGGCAGAACCAGCTTAGGTAATTTTGTTGTTGTTGTTGTTGTTTTTAGTTATAACAATTTACATGTAATGTGAACGGAGGAGCTCTCCTTCATAGGAAAATATCCTTCATATTGCCTGTCGTGGAAGCACTAGCATCTCATCAAACGCATATGCCCACTTTCTTGTTCTATGCTCTCAGCCACATGATCTTTTTCCAACACACCTTTTCCATATGTTCCACGCGTGCCCTATCATCATTCCTGTGGATTCTATCACATTAAACCAATCAGCACAACTCTGACTTTTCAAATTAACCACCAGCAGCAACTATTCTCTCCTTTGTAATGTTAAGCACCCACTGCTTCTGCCCATTATAGTTCTAAGCTCTTTTTCCTTAAGCTGTTTTCCCTCTCAAGAAAACGCAGAACGTAGTCTGTACCTTAATGATAGCACCAGATATTTTGACTCATCCAGAGTGGACATGTTCCTTAATCTAAAATGACAGGGCAGGGGAAATCATGCTCTTCAAGGTCACAGTCTCTTGGTTGGCCTCAAGCAAATTAATCAAACTAGGTTAGGACATTCACTTTACCCTATTGATACCAAGTGCCTTCTATGAACAGCACATGCCCCCTGGTTATTTCCTGCCTAGCATTCCTTAGAGGCAAGTAACGTTTAAAAACTTAATATATCCCTGTTGACACAAACTGAAAAAGAGAGGGAAGGAGGAATGGAGGGAAAGGGCAAGAGAGACAGAGACAGAGACAGAGACAGAGACAGACAGACAGACAGACAGACAGACAGACAGACAGACGAAGACAAAGAGGAGGCACAATGAGAGGAGAAGAAATTAGAATGCACTTCACCTTTATGTCAATCTTCTTTCCTGTAATTTCTTCCTCGAAGTTGTATAACATAGAGCTGTTTAGAAAGAAAATATATTGAAATAGAAAATATCCATAAGATTTTATAACTGTTTTCCCAGGAATATGATGACTATAAAAATTCTTTGGTCCGAGTGCAGGAAGACATTCACCTAAATACCTCCTAATGTGCTCCCCAGCAGTTTAGAGTTTTGAGGTTTCTTCTTTTTCTTTGATCTCAATTCTATTTTTCTAATATCATAGGAATTTTATTTTCTCTAAAACAATTAGTTTATAATATGGGCATTTAAAATATTTTACTCTGTGCAAAGAGTTTTGTCTGTGTAGTTTCCCAAGAAAGAGCCAGCTAGAGGTTGTCGTGTGATTATTAGCTGTGTCTTCCCCTACTTTCACAAGGCTGTATGGAAAGTGTGGAGACCTAATTACAGAACTTTGATGACGAGCATTACATGTGCCAAAGTAACTTTCACAAATAGTATTCCATGAACCATATCTCTAAAAGCGTAATATTTACTTATTTGTGGATAAACAATGCTTTTATCTATTTAAAGAGCACCCTTTCTAAGAGAAAAAGAGAAACAAAATCCTCTGACTAGAGGTCCTGGTTGTGAATATTTAGAATCCATGATTAGATTCCTTTGAAAATGTCACATTAGTTATTACCACTGCACTGTGCAAATTGCATTCATCTCCCTGGTGGTCAGGAGACAAGAGGAACAATAGTTTATCATTCACTTCACAAATAGATGGAGTTCCCAGATAACAATTTCCTCAGGGAGCAACTGACAGTCTTGGTGTGGGAAGGATTGACTCTTGTCAAACGCTGTCACCTCTCATGTTTGAGGACAAAATGTGGCAAACTAAATCTTTAGTTTTTTTTCAGGGACAAATAAACATTATGCTGTTCAATTAATATAAAGACTGTTAACCTCAAGATTCCAACCTGAACATATATCTATAGCACATTCTGCCACAATGGTATTCAAACCATATGTTAATGGCTTGAAACATCTGCAGTACTGTAACTCATTCGAAAACCCTGCTGGCTTTAAGCACTGATAGAAACAGCATGCAAGCTCCAGGGAAAACTGTTCTTTGACAAATACAACCTTCCTTCTGCTTCTCCCCCCTCACTTTACCCTCATCTCAGTCCTGGTATTAATCACAAAGTGCTATTAGGTAGGAAATTCTCACTCCTCTCAGCATTTGCCAATCTAGGAGAAAGTCAACTTGCACAATACCTACTGAAGATAGGAGAAGACTCTTAACACAACAAAGAAAAGAAAAGCCTGAGATAACAGAGTAGTTACACCACCTAGGAGTTCTTGCCAGTCCTTCATAATGTCATGAGTTCAAACAATACACTTTCTACTCTGTAGGAAGTTTGTTATACCTAATTGGATGGGCATAGAAAATTCTGAAGTGTGTGAATAGTGCATTTAAAATGTTACTTATTTTATATAAACGGAAATAATGGTATATATAGGAAACTAACCACAAACTTTTAAGCAGATTGTCTACATATGAATCAGAAAATAGTAGGTGGTCTAAACATAGGTATTTTAGAGACAAAAACAACACAAAGAAATAACAAAAAAGGCAAGATGTACAAAAAGACCATGAAAGGATTTTTTTTTTAAATGGTTTAAATAATTTTATGGTGCCAGGTTTACCCAAATCCTTTTCCAGAGACATTGAATAATCTATGACTATAACCCCTGTGAGACATAGACATGCCAGAGGACAGGAAACATTCACATGTGCTCTGATTTTTCAATGACAGCAAAGGATCAATTCTGGAGACTGCTAAAAACAGCCTGATTAAAGCTCCTGCCAAAACTCTACCTTCAACTATTTCACAAGGACAAGCTTAGAACAACAAGGATAAATGTCAGAAATGGCCTGGAATCTGTTCTTCTATGACATCAGAACTTCCTTTAACTACAGAAGAAAAGACTGGTCTGTGGTGTGACTTTGTGGGGGTTCAAAGCTATCCCTTTCCTACAGGGCCAAAACTCTGCTTTCCTCCACTACTGGCAATAGAGTTGCATTAGGAATATATACTATGGAAGAGATGTTATGTGCCAAGCTCAGAGCTTTCACCTCTTCTGTATATGCTTTTCTAAATTGGCTTCCCCAATGGCACATTTCCCACAAAAGAAACTGGAAGCACTGGAGACCCTGTGGAATCCCTGTTTTCTTTGAATGACTGGTCCTGGAATTCCCCAAAAGACAATCAAATCTCTACAATTCTGGGTTGCTCAGTTGTTCTGTTTCCATTTATTCTGAAGTTCGAAAAACTCCAATGAAGACTCTAGTTTCTTTTCAAGACTCTGTCAGGTACCACCATTCATCCATGAAGAAAGCACCTCCCCCTTCCCCCCTCCCCCAGCACAGTGACCTGTATTCAATTAAACAATGTAGATTGGGAATAGTGTTATAAATATCCTCCTTTTATTTTGTAGCTTCATTAGAAGTATACAAACTATGATATGGGTCTTACCAGGATGGAAGATTTAAGAGAAAAGAAGGAAGAAGTAAAGATGCTTTCCAGAAAGACCATGTAGAATGTTCTCCTGATTACAATTCACAATGGAAAGCAAAGTACAATGTTTATTAGATACATGACTTCATACATCTACACAGGAGAGTTAACTCAGGAATAACATTATTTTCTAACCATTCTGGAATATTTGCTGCTTCTTTGATTTTCCTGAATATGTATCCTCAAACTTAAAGCTTTGCATTAACAGGGCCTTCCAAGGACTCATTAGCGATCATAATAGTCTACCTAGATGCTTGTTCCCTAGAATTGTGGTTTATCCTACATTTACGATGAAAAGTCAGTACTGTCAGTGCTATTTTTATGTTGGAAAGTGAAGGTCAGATTGACTAAAACTACTGCTGCTATTGGAAAACCTTGTCGGAAATTAATTTCCTTCCTCCGTTCTTTAATGAGAAACTGCAGCTTGGCTTACACTGGTTACTCTCTCCCTTAAACCTGATAAAATAGTTCTCATAAAAGAGACAGTGATAAGACCTTTCCAGCCTTATTTTTCACTCTTTTATGGAAAATGAAATTTCTTTTCTCTGAAGTGAATTGATTTCTTATGTGGCAAAGTGATTTATTTTTTTTCTCTTAAAGGTGGGTTCTTGGAACTTGGCCAAAACTTGCATTCTTATTTTTTTGGGAAATTCTCTGAGAGGTGGAATGTATGAGAACTGAATGCATTGTTTACTTAGTGGAACTGTGTCACATTTTTGCTCCAACTAAGTCCAAGGGCAGGTGAGCTTTCCATGATAAATCAGTGAGCTCTGAGAAGTCAGCTCGGATACCTCCAAAACCACAAGCCTGAATCTAGTGTGGGATACCGACTTGAAAATTTCAACAATTGTATTAGCATTACGTAATGGCTGACTTCAGTTCAGTTTCTTAAAAGGTCTGTTTGAAACCCTCTTCAGACTGAGTATATGGGACTTAAGATTTTTATATGGATATATGATGATTGGCCGAAGAACTCTCTCAGGGATAAGGGTACTTGCTATGTAAGCATGGCAGCCGGGCTTCATCTCACCAACACCTACAGAAAGAGCCGAGCATGACCACATGCATGGTGTCAGGCAGAAAGAGAAAGATTGCTGAGATTGTTGGCCTCTGAAAAGCTCCAGTTCCTGTAAGAGACTTTGGCTCTCTCAAGGGACTTAGAGAGAGAGTAATACAGCAAGATACTCAATGTCTTCCTCTGACATTTGCACATGCTCATGGTAATGTATGCCTACACAGAGACAGACAGACAGACAGACAGACAGACAGACAGACAGACAGACTATATGGTGATCTAAAGTTTTAATTAGGATGATGGCACCAATTTAACAGGATTCCTATCCCTCCCATCACCATGTTAGCATAGGTGGTTCATAGAGGTTTCGCATATAAACTGCCAATGGTGCATATAGTTAATAAATACTGAAGTTAGAAATCACTTGTAAATCCTAATGGTTTCAAATATAAATATTTACCTTATAGGATGTCATCTCTCAGCAATTAAAATTAATGGAAATAGTTTGATACATATATAATCTCCAATTATTTTGGATTGGTTTGATCAAATATGTAACTGGCTTGAACTTTTTTTTTTAAAGATTTATTTATTTATTATGTGTGAGTACACTGTAGCTGTCTTCAGACAACCCAGAAAAGGGAGTCAGATCTCATTACAGATGGTTGTGAGCCACCATGTGGTTGCTGGGATTTGAACTCAGGACCTCTGGAAGAGCAGTCAGAGCTCTTACCCTCTGAGCCATCTCTCCAGCACTGGTTTGAACTTTTTCAAAATTACATTTCTCTGTATTTTATTTATATTTCATTTATGAAAATAATTTCCATCCATGCTGAAAATATGTCCTCATAATATCTTAGAGACTGTAAAGTTTATAGAAAAAATTAAAGTGAACTCAATTTCTTTTATTTTTCTAGGTCTTGACCTTCTGGTGAGAATTTGGATTTCTGCTAAAAAAATAATGGTAATTTTAAAGACAAGAACCTCTCAGTCATGTACTATGAGCATAATTTTTAACTTATTTTAATAAACAAAGAAATAGTATGCTATAGCCTTCAGAAATTGAGCATTAGTGAAATGATCAAGAGAGGACTGAAATTTTTTCACTCATTTCTCCCAACTGTTTCAATTGGTTTCTTTTTGTAGTTCCTCTATAGTGAAGGAATATTCATCCTACATTAATAATCTAGCCAGTGAATCACGGGAGTTGGAATTCTCTGCCTTCCTGCAGGAGCTTTGTTAATTGATTGTCCACATATCTGCCTCCTGTGTAATTGAAAATCATGAAGGAGAAGTTCCCAGTTGTGTCGTGTGATGCAGACTCACGTGGAAGGCATGACCTGTGGAAGTCAATGGACAGTGACAGAGAGCCTGCATAGCTAAGCCGTGCAATTCTTTGGTCTCTGGTCTTTGCTGATCTTCACTTCATTGAGAAAGGCACAGGAGGGAACTCCTGGCATTCTGGCTGGTCCTAGTCACTCCCAATGATGTCTGCTGATTTGGTGGAGGCCTGGCAGTTTCTGCTGGATCGGGCTCCAGCTGCTGCTGATAATGTGTTTGGTGCTAACTTTTGAACTGGGTTGTTGCTATCTTAACAATAGAAACTAGAATCAACCCCAGGAACTACTCTTAAACAAGTCCACATCCATTCTATTTACCATCTTTTCTCCCCTGTCTTTGAATGGTGAGCCAGAATTGGCGTCAAAGCATTTGAGAATCCTTATTAAAGTAGGTTTTGAAAATTCTAAGCCTACACATTCCTGCTTTCTATGCTCTTATTTAAAGAGCTCAAGTGATACAAAGTGGACAATTATGAGAAAAGGGTGATGGTTGTTATCAAACCACTAGCATTAGTGTCATTATTTATTATCAAAAATGGACTCTGCTCAGCTGATTATATAGATAGTTATATAAAAAAAAAATGTAACAATGTTCTAACACCTTTTCAGTGTGGCTTTAATTGGTGGAAAGGAAACTGTTAATGATGGATAGAAAGACACTGAAATATGTTTGTAGTTGCAAAATGCTTGATGAAAGTGATCATTTGAAGTGCCCTTGGGAGCACAAAAGTTGGGGGTGGAGAAATGTCTCCGCAGCTAAGAGCAGTTTGTATTTTTGCAGAAATATCCAGACAGGTTTCTAGAACCTCGAGTAAACAAGCGTCTCACATCTCTACGGCTCCAAGGATTGGACACACTCATCTAGACTGTTCAAGCACCCTTACTAATATGCTATCCACTTATACACATGTATATTTTTTTATTTTACTTTATTTTGTAAGTGTATGTGTGTATGTGTGATAGTGCCCAAATGTAAAGGTCAGAGGGCACCCTGTGGGAGTTGGTCTTTCCCTTCCATTTAACTCAGTTTTAAGGCTTAGCAGAAACTACCTTTATTCCCTAAACCATTTTGCCATCCCTAGAACTAAATCTTTAAATATATACAATTTACCAGTGAGTGCATATCATGTGTGTTCTTTTGTGATTGGGTTACCTCACTCAGGATGATATCCTCCAGATACATCCATTTGCCTAAGAATTTCATAAATTCATTGTTTTTAATAGCTGGAATACCCAAGGTACAATTTGCAAAACACATGAAACTCAAGAAGGAAAACCAAAGTGTGGATACTTCATTCCTTCTTAGAATGGGGAACAAAATACAAAATGGAAGGAGTTACAGAGAAGACGTTCAGAGCAGAGCCTGAAGGAATGACTATCCAGAGACTGCCCCACTTGGGGATCCACCCCATAAACGACCACCAAACCCAGTCACTAGGCAGATGCCAACAAGAGCCTGCTGACAGGAGCCTGATATAGCTGTCTCCTGCAAGGCTCTGCCAGTGCCTGACAAATACAGAAGTGGATGCTCACAGTCATCCATTGGACAGAGCACAAGGCTCCCAATGAAGGAGCCAGAGAAATACCCAGGGAGCTGAAGGGAACTGAAGCCCCATGGAAGGAACATCAAATATGAACTAACCAGTGCCCTCATAGCTCCTTGGAACTATACCACCAATCAAAGAAAACACATGGTGGAACTTGTGGCTCTAGCTATATATGTAGCAGAGGATGGCCTAGTCAGTCATCAATGGGAGGAGAGGCCCTTGGTCCTGTGAAGGCTCTATGCCCTAGTATAGGGTAATGCCAGGACCAGGAATGGGAGTGGGTGGGTTGGGGAGCAGGGGGAGGCAGGAGGGGATAGGGGATTTTCGGAGGGGAAACTAGGAAAGGGGATAACATTTGAAATGTAAATAAAGAAAATATCTAATATATATTAACATACATTTTGGTATGGGTTTCAAATATGGAAAAACAGCATATTAATGGCATGATTTAATTGCATTTGCAAAATACTGCAAAATGAAATGAACTCAGGAGCAATGTTCACAGATTAGGAACACCTTCTGCTTTCATAGAGTAAATGGAAGACATGCCAGGGTGCATGGGGTTAAGACATACAGTAATCACTATTGTTTTTAGTAGGTAAATAAAGTAGCAAAGGGGGGCTCTTGATAAACAGTAGCTGATTCAAACTCATCTTTTTAAAGAATAAGAAACAAATCAAAGTGTATTCATAAGCTCTCAGAATAAAAGATGAAACACAAAAGAGAAAACTGCTGAGTCTAAACCTTTGAAATCGCTTAAAGGGGGAAAGGAATAGAAATGTAGGTTTGGTAGGAAGAATCATAAATCAATAGCAGGTGTGGAAAGAAGGGAAAGAAGAGGGGAAAAGGAGAGGGAGAGTAGTGGAATAAGGAACGGGAGGAGGAGAGAAAGAAGGAAGAGTTGAAGGAGGACAGGAAACGGAAAAAAGTGTGATGTGCTAGAAGCTTTGAGCAATCAACACACAGAGCTGAGTTTTACAAGAGGTTAACAGAGGTGGTTCTTAGCAGAACCACATGGAGTGAGAAGCCCAGCTAGAACCAAGGAAGCCAAAATGGATTAACTCAATTAACTCCCTTGTAAACTAATTTTGCATTCCCAATTTTGTTGTGGCAGAAAGCTCTTTGAGAAACCTCCTCAGCTCTCAAGGGAAACATCTTCTAAGTCCCCCTTCAAACCGGACTGAGAGGAAAAAGAATGGAAGAAAAAAAAAAAACATCCGGGAATGTTCTTACTTTTAGGAGAGTAGAACCAAGCCTGGTTGGGAAGGAAGAGGCTAATGCTGTATACAGAATCATTATCTTAAACACCTCCCTCCAACCTTTCTAGACTACAGGATTTTACCTGCACTTCCACTCTGTTTTCTCATAACTGTGTGCTAATAGGCATCTTTTTTTTAATCTTCTAACAAGACATTTATATTTTGATTATTTGATCAGTCAATCTTACAAAACTGCTTCTTTGTGTGTGGTTGCTGTGACATAAGCATAAAGTAATATTATGCCTAACAAATGAGAGCTAACAGACAAATATTTCTGAAATAAATCTGTTTTCCTAGCAAATCAGCATTTAAAGACATTTCAAATCACTTGCTTAAACGAACAGCATTTGAAGAGAGAGCTCTAAGTGTACTCCTGCAATGGCAGTCGGATTTCTATAGGTGAGCAAGGTGCTACAATTGATTTGCTTGTGGTCCCTTTGTCACACATCCACTTTAATCCACAAGGCACCATGCTCCTACGCTAGAGTCTCAGTGTGTGTGTATAGGGTTCAGGGAGGATGTGGATGTGTATATGCATCTGTGCAAGTGTCTTGCTTATTTGTTTACACAAGCTCACTGAGTAACTCAGACCAGCCTCAAATTCCTAATCCTCCTGCCTCAGCCTTCCAAATATAAGAATTACAAAGATGTATGCTGAGAAATTTGTATTTCCGGGTATCTTAAGTATTAACGTTAATCCTCATTGGACTGATTTACCTGACAGAAAATGTGTTGTCTTCTCATCCAAATGTAATGACCCTTTATACCCTGCTATATGATGCCCTCCTGTGCTTTATGTGTTCCATGTGCTAAATGATCAATTATTTCTTGCCTCTACAATGTGAATTTCCTCATACACAGTTTAACTGCCAGTATTCCATCAGTTCAAAATAAAGAATCTAAAGTTAGCTCTAGGAGGTATCTAGAATACTGTCCAGATAGGAGTTCATTTCCAGGTAGCTCCAAGAGTTCATTTTATTATTTAACAGGGTCTGTCCAAAGGTGCAGCCCATTCAACATAACGACCTTAACTGAAGAACAAGAAAGGGCGAATAATATTACTCTCAAGAGTAAATTGCAATGAGTACCAGATTGCTCTCCTTTTTCACCACGAAGTGTTTTCAAAAACTTCCATATGAGACAGAAAGATCTATGGGAATTGTCTGCATTGGAGAGACTCCCACACGGAGCTGAATTGTGATGTGTCTGTATTACAGGTCTTTATTACCCAGGCAAATGAAAATGCAATTGAAAGGGAGTGAAAAACTTGGAAAATCCCACACTGTTAGTAAATTAGGTCTTTTAAAAAAGGAACATCCTGGCAAGCTCAAATAAATCAATGTGACTCTAAGAAGCAAGACTGCAAGGTAAGTGCACTTTCAGAGTGGGATCTTTGTTCCCTTTCTTTCTTAGCACTTTGACTCATGTGGTGAAGAAAATGCCTTTGGATTCTCTTTTTTTGCTTTCTTGATATACAAGTTACTGAGCCTGACTTACTTAACACAGCAGCAGCATTTTAATTACAAAGCAACACAGTTGCTGTGTTCAATGGCAGCTCACTCTTACTGAATTGACTGAGGCCAAGACATGTGTCTGGACTACACCCCTCTGCTTTTAAAGACAAGAGGCTGTCCAGATGCCCTAACAGCAGGCCTTCCTTCTGATACAAGGTAATTAAAAATTACACACTGACTCTAGTTCTTAGAAAACTAATCCAGGTAACAGGCAAGAAAGAAAGAAAGGAAAGAAAGAAAGAAAGAAAGAAAGAAAGAAAGAAAGAAAGAAAGAAAGAAAGAAAGAAAGAAGAAAGAAAGAAAGAAAGAGGGGAAGTAAAG
>NC_034611.1:36037573-36043933 GCF_900095145.1 Mus pahari | reverse complement strand
GAGAAGAGAAGAGAAGAGAAGAGAAGAGAAGAGAAGAGAAGAGAAGAGAAGAGAAGAGAAGAGAAGAGAAGAGAAGAGAAGAAGAGAAGAAGGGAAAAGAAGGGAAAATTAGGGAAAGGAAAAGAAGAGAGAAATAAAAAATTTGCAATCACCAAGTTACACCCCAAAAAGTGACTATCCCTCTCAGAGGTATTTCTATTTTTTTCTTCTTCTTTCCTTTATCTCATTAAAGTGTGTGATTGGTTTTTCTACTCTTTTGTACAGAAGAAATAATTAAAAGAAAAAAATCGTGTACCCACTGCAATGAGTACCATATGAGGACAGCAAGTTCCGACCAGCTGCAGTGCCCCTCAGAGCTGGTGAGGGACCTCCTCTCCGTGGTACATATCAGTTTCACAGAAAAAGTTCTAGGTCCCAGAAATCTTGTCTTAGTACTGAATAAATGGAAGCAATAATTATTGCTTACTCAACTTCATTGTAAGAAGATCAATAATTTTCTCAACTTGATAGGCCTAAAGCTACCAACATATCCATAGGTAAGTATCTAATATTCTTTGTTCATTCATATTTGGGAATTTATTCATAGTTTTTATTTGTCTATAATATTTTTTTTCTAACCATAAGATAATATTTTGAGGGGATCATGAGATATACTCATCAATACAGAGTAGTTGACTATTATCTCAAATCAGTGTTCTGTCCATTCTACTATATAAACTTTCTACCTGGTTCTAGTTGCTTTTTTGTTGCTATAATAAAACATGCTGACCAAAAGGAACCTGGGGAGTGAAGGGTTTATCTGCTTTCTAGTTCAAGGTCACACTGCATCAATAAGAAAAGACAAAGCAGGAATTTAAGTCAGGAACCCTGGGGAAGGAACTATGGAACTACAAAGAACTGTTGTTTGCTGGATAGCTCTCTGGTGAGCTTGCAGACACATGCTTAGCAAGCTTTCTTACACTGCCTGGGACCGCCTGCCTAAGAATAGGACTACTCTCAGTTGGGAGGGCCCTCCAGCAGCAATTGAAAATCAAGAAATTTCCTCCCTGACATGTCCGTAGGTCAATTTGATCCAACTGAATCCTCAACTAAGGCTTTCCTCTCAGGTGGCTGCAGGCTGTGACAAGTTGACAACCAAAGCTAATTATAACACACCTCAAAAATAGTGACCTAAACTAGCAACACTGTAGGAAGGGCATGAGTTAAGCCACAGCATGTTATTTCCAATGACGAAAGATTTCCTGGGGCCAGAAGGAAAAGACAAGTGGGTAGTCTATAGCATTTGTATAAAGCTGTAGAAAAGGTTCCTAGAAGAACACATCTGGTCAGTTCCTAGGCAGCTCACGTTAAAATGTCTACTGGAAGCTAGAGAATATACATTAGGGTTATAATTTAAAGGTTTTCCTTCTGGCATTTGATCAGAAACCAGTACCTGTCAAGGAATTATTTCTCAGATTCAGAAACAGTAGCAGAAATAAGTTTGGGAGGATACATAGAAAACAGAAAAAAAAAATGTAACAATTCTTAGCCAAACCATGGGCATTATTCATTAAAATATCATATGAAAGCAAGAATGCTAACTCTCAGGCTATGTAGACCAAACCCTGAACACATAGAACTCTATCTTCTAAGCACAAAATCTCAGAAAAGTGGTTGAAATTTGAATGTATATTTTACTACTTATATGAATACAGGAAGAAAACTTTAACTCTGAAATTTACAAGTAAATAAGCTCTTATTTTAGCAACTTAAAACACCAAATGAAATAATGTTATATATGCGCTTATATTATGTTTATGATGTGTTACATACATGGTAAATATTATATATAGCTATGTGTATGAGTTATCACTATCAGAAAAATACCTGATATAAGCAACTTGCTTATAGTGAGTGTATCAGTTCAAGAGATCATAGTTATTGCCTTTATGGACTGTGGACTCTGGATCAGGCAGACAGCAGAAGCATTTATAACCTGTGAGCTCAGAGTCAGGAAGACATCAGAAACATTTGTCAACTCTGTGCCCATGATCAGGCAGACATCAGAAGTATTCATCAGACACAGCTCACCTGGTGGTAGGTAGGACTCAGAGTGAAAGGTAAGGATGCAGGACCAGATATAACTTACCTTCAATAACCTCTTCAGAAAGATGCTAGATCTTATCATTTCTACCATCTCCTAAAAGAGAATCAATAACCAGGGCAAAGTATTCCATATATGATTCTATGAATACGCTTCATAATTAAACCATGATACTAGTACAAAATTAATTTAAACAAAAACGTATGTAGCAAAGTGTGTTTATTAGAGTTCTAATTTTGATATCTGTTTCCCACTCACCTTTTTCTTGTGCGTATTTGGAAGATCATACTAAATGTAAGAATATTTCCTCTAAGCAAGCCCATAAGCATAGGAACTATATTGAGCATGCCCTGCTCCCAACCCCCAGAACACACATTTTACTCTTCCTCTGCAGCACTGGTTTGTGGTGCAGTCTCACATAGACCATAGACAGGCCTTGCAGTTCACTGATGAAACTATGCACTGACTCATCTTGACCAAATGGTAGACACAATTGCACTTTCATCATTACTTTGTTTATGACCAAGTCTTTGTAGACTTCTTTAAAATCTGGTCAATAGGAAAAAGATATATGATCTTCAAAATGATGTAGCTGAATTCAGGGATAGCGGGACACATAAAACCTTCATGTCTAGCTAAATCTAAGTAGAAAAGAACCTGTAGAGAACTGATGGTAACCATCAACACAACAGAAGTACAAATACACCCAGACAGCCAACTGTGCTCCTTAGACCAGCAAGCATGATGTCTCCTCAGAGGTGGTGATGACAAATGACCCTAACATACTAGAAGTTTCAGAAAGTTACATGGAAGTACCTTGAGAGTTTTCATCACAAGAAGGTGATAAATATTTGAGGTAATAAATATATTTAACTTAAACATTTTTACTGTGTACACATGTATCTAAACATTGTCTGGTAGAAGGTTATAATGTACCTATTTCTCATTCTAAAAATCAATCAAAATTAATTTATATAAAAAGGATCATTCCTGCCAGGGAAATTGGTTGGCCTACTACCTACTTCACTTCTCCCTCTGTTCCTCCAAATTCCATACTCCATCTTATTCCAAACTCTGTGAGAGAATACCTGGTTTAGTCTCCGTTTAAACTCCAACCCAATCGACATGGGTCAAAAGATCATTTCCTCCAAACTACTTTCCCAAAATTCACCTCATTATCCCAGCCTCCAATAACATCAGTCACTTCCTGAGAACATACAAGCTATGCAGTCCAAGGAAACAGGTCCAATTAACTTTTCTACCAGGAAATACAGAATTATCACATTCTCTTCGAGTCTACAAAGGAAACAGAACCAAGGAACAAAGTGGGCACCCAACAATGACAAAATCATATATCAGCTCCTACACTACAATCATTATAATCCCAGATGCTTAGGTACTGGTGCAAAAACACAATCAATAACAACCAGGACAGTACGTCTCTACTAAAGTTTAACAACCCTACCACATCTGGTCATTAATACTCGAACGTAGCTGAAGCCCAAGTAGAAGATGTTAGAACTGTCTGCATGAAGAGAAGATAGAGGTCCTTAAAGTGGAAATGAATAAATCTGGAAAATACACCAGACAGTGTAAGATAATAAGTAAAACTGCATAAGAACTGAAGATGGAAACAGAATCAATAAAGAAAACCCAATCTGGAGATAATCTAGATGTGAAGATTTTAGGAATCTGAACAGGAATTACAGAGGCAGAGGCAAGCTTCACCAACAGAATAGGAGAGACGAAAGAGAGAAACTTGGGCCTTAAAGATACTGTAGAAGAAGTGGATAGAGCAGTCAAGGGAAAATGTTAAATCTAAAAATATTTCTGATACAAACCACCCAGGAAATCTGGGACACTATGAAAAGACCAAACCTAAGACTATTAGGAATAGGGGGAGGGGAAGAATCCCAACTCAAAAACCTAAAATAGTTTGAACAAAATCGTAGAAGAAAAATGTCCTAACCTAAGGAGGAGATGCTCATAAACATATATACAAGAACACACAGAACACGAATTGATTAGAGCACAACATAAGGTCCCTTATTCACATAATAATCAAAACACTAAATGGACAGAAGAAAGAAAGACCATTAAAAGGTTCAAGGGGAAAAAAACAAAAACAAAAACAAGTAACATAAAGACAAACCTATGCAAATTTCAACTAGCATCTTAATGGTGACTCTGAAAGCCAGAAAGATGTGGTTAGATGTGCTGCAGATTTAAAGAGACTACAGATGTCAAATTTCTATACCCAGGCGAACTTTTAATCACCAAACAAGGAAAAAGTAAGATACTCCATGATAAAGTCAAATTGAAACAATATCTGTCTAAAATTCCAGCCCAAGAGAAAGTAGTAGAAGAAAAACTCCAAACCAAGTAGGTTAACTATAGTACATAGAAAATAAATAATCTCACACAAGGTAACCCAAAAAGAATAGAAGAACACACTACCACCACCAGCAGCAGCAATAACAACAACAACAACAACAACAACAAAAACAACAACAAAATAACAACATAACAATCACTGGGCATTGATATATCTCACTATTGATGATCTCAAATTCCCATTCTGAAGAGGTGAAGTAGCAGAACGGATACAAAACAGATTCTACCCTTCAGCTGCATCAGGAAATACAACATCAAGGACAGACACTTCCTCAGGACAAAAATGTGGAAAAAATATTCTAAACAAGTGTGCATAAAACACAAGCCAATGTAGTCATTTCAGTAGACAAAATAGACTTCAAACAAAAATTAATCTGAAAAGATATGAAAGAACACTACAAAGTCATGAAAGGAAAAATCCACCAAGATGACACTTTAATTATGATATCTATGCCCCGAACACAAGGGTGCCCATATTTGTAAAAAGAAACATGGCTAGAGCTTAAGCCACATTTCACCACTCATACACTGGTAATGGGAGACTTTAATACCTAACTCTCAATATGGACAGGTCATTTAGGAAAAAAAAAAAAAGAAAAACAAAACAAACAAACAAAAAAACCCAGAGAAATGCTGCAGCTTACTAATGTCATAAACTGAATGAACCTAACAGATATTTATAGAACATTTCACTCAAATATAGAAGAACATAGCTTCTCAACACCTCATGGAACTTTTCCCAAAATTGACCACAACTTTAGAACAAAGCAAGACATAGTACATACAGAAAAATTGAAGTGACTCCTCACATCTTACCAGATCACTTTGTCAATAGGACAGATCAACAGCCTACAGACTGGGAAAGGATTTTTTTTTACCAGTTCCACAACTGACAGAGGTCTAATATCCAAAACATATAAAGAACTCAAAAAAACTAGATGTTAAAAAGCCAAAGTAATACAATTAAAAAGTAGGGTACAGATCTAAAGAGAGATTTCTCAATAAAGGATATTCCAGTGGATAAGAAACAAATAAATGTTCAACATCCTTAACCAATAGGAAAACGAAAATCAAAACTACTTTGAGATCCTATCATATACCTGTCAGTATGGCTAAAATCAATAATACAAGTGACAGCTCATGCTGAAGAAGATGAAAGGAAGGGAAACATTCCACTATTGCACATGAAATGTGCAAACAAATGATTGGAACTATTAAAAGTTTTGAATGTGGTAACCTATACCCTAGAAACATAAATATTGTATATATTCTAAGTAGATATTAGCCATTAAATAAATGATAGCCATGCTATAGTTCATAGACCCAGAGAAGTTTAGGTATAAATGAAGGGACTAGACAAGACACTTGGGTCTCCCTGGGAGGGGATAATAGATTATATTTTATATCTGGACTGAGAGCAAATGGGACAGTTTGGGGGGGATTCAGCTGGGGATGAGAAGGGAAGTTGCAATTGAGTAAGAGAATGCAGGAGAGACAGCTAAAATTGAAGGGTATCAAGTGATTGTCTAGAAACCTAGAGTAGTGGAAACTTCCTAAAATATATGAAGGTGATCCCAGAGAAGTCCCCAAGTGATGAAGGAGAAGGAATCCCAACTAGTCATCTCTTGTCACCAAATAAAGCTTCCAGTAACTGGAATGGGATTTTCTAATTGAGTTGTTGACCAAACGGGCTCCACCGAAATACCTAAACACAGCAGGCTATTGGTCTCTATAAACTGACCACAAGGTCCCATTGTTCTCTGTCTCTGTCTCTCTGTCTGTCTCTGTCTCTCTGTCTCTGTCTCTATCTCTCTGTCTCTGCCTGTCTCTGTCTCTCTGTCTCTGTCTCTGTCTCTGTCTCTGTCTCTCTCTCTCTCTCTCTC
>NC_034611.1:36023700-36037238 GCF_900095145.1 Mus pahari | reverse complement strand
CACACACACACACACACACACACACACACATACAAATTCACTGAACATGGAAATGTCAAGCTGGTCCCTACACAGAACCTACCTCCTCATGTACTAGCATCTTTGCTAAGAGAAGGTACTCTGTAGGCTACCAAATGAGAATTGTAAACACCCATCCAGCCACAAAATCTTTGATCTACAGTCTGTTCCACAGACAAAAATATGATAGGGCAATAGAGATACAAAGCTTGTGGGAATAACCACCTGATGACTGATTTGACTTAAGGCCCACTCCACATAGTAGAGCCTATGCGGAACTCTATTTGTATGACCAAGAACCAGAGACTCTACATAGCCCAGACACCTAGGGTAAACCCAGATACTACTGGTTAAAAAAAAAAAGTGATGATAAAGTCACATTTAATGATATTCTCCTTACTCACAGATCTGTGCCTCATTTTGCCATCATCACAGTGACTTCGTTCTGAAAGAGGTGGGAGCAAATACAGAGATCCACAACCAGACATGACAGAGAGAGAGAGAGAGAGAGAGAGAGAGAGAGAGAGAGAGAGAGAGAGAGAGTTAGTTCTTGGAAACACACAGCTCTAAATGTAGGGTCTTTATCAAATTCCTCCCCTCAGATCTCAGAGAACTCTGCAGAAGAGGATATAGGAGAAGTCTGTGAGCCAGAGGTGATGGAAGACACCAGGAGAATGACCGTCTCCATCAACTGAGCACTGCTCATTTGAACTCGCAGACTGAAGAAGCAAGCACAGGGCTGATGTGGGCCTGTACCAGGTCCTCTGCATTTATATTACAGCTTTCAGCTGAGTATTTTTATCCCACCCCTGAGTATGACAACAATCGCTTCTCTGATTCTTGTACCTTCTCTTCGGATGATTTTTTTCCTTCTGTGTGTTTGCCCTGTTCAAGTTCAATCTGATGGTTTTGTTTTATCATGCGATATTTTGTTGTGTTAAAAATAAATCAAATAAGTTTATAAAGATTAAAAAAACAATAAAATAAAACAAGAAAGAAAGAAAAGAAAAACCTCTCTGAGTCCCACTCCATATCTGATCAATGAGGAACTTCAAGACAAAGTAAGGCCTCTCTAGGTGATTTGAAGGTACATTAAAAACAGTGTGTGAAACATTTGCTTTGTTCTAGGTTCTA
Source organism: Mus pahari (assembly GCF_900095145.1). NCBI lineage: Eukaryota > Metazoa > Chordata > Mammalia > Rodentia > Muridae > Mus > Mus pahari. The sequence goes on along the minus strand of NC_034611.1, from coordinate 36,036,086 downwards.
AGAGCAAAAACACATATTAGAATTTGGGGCTGTGGAAAAACTACCATGAAATTTTGAAACAGTGCACTTTATACTTAAATTTATGTTATTTATACTTAAAATGGGCAGTTTGAGCCTACTACCCTTCTTCATGTTTTTTTTTTTTTCTCTGAAGTAGAAACAGAAAATTTTAATAATAAAAAAGACCCCGGAGACACTGAGTACCAACCAGGCAGTGTACACCAGCTGATATGAGGCCCCTGACACATACACAGCAGAGGACTGCCGGATCTGGCCTCAGTGAGAGAAGATGCACCTAACCCTCTGGTTAGGTCTGGTGAGTTAGGAGTGGGGTGTGGGAAATCCTTTTGGAGGTGGGGTATGGGATGGGGAGCAGTCGGGGAACAGACCAGAACGGTGATGAAGACTGAACTGTAAAACGGATTAAAGAATTAAAAAGAAAAGAAAAGAAAAGAAAAGAAAAGAAAAGAAAAGAAAAGAAAAGAAAAGAAAAGAAAAGAAAAGAAAAATAATCATATTGATCTGAAAGAGTTCTCCCAATTATTGCCTCCTTAAAGCGTGAATATTTGTGGAAATAATTTCAGTTCTAGATTTAGAGATGGAGTCTGAGGATGTTTCAATGTCATAAGCATTCTTCAATATTGTAGTGATTTCTAATTTTCAGTGTATTTCCTGCTTTTGCTCTAGTGTGTACGTTGTGTCCTGAGATGCTATGAAATCCAGCCATTCACTCCTAAAAGCATCATTCACAACAAGTAACTTTTGTTACGATCTGAGAAAAATGCTATAATTGTGTTCTTTTGTTCCCCTAAACAACTGCAGCAGAAAGAGCGCTCCCAAAAGGCATTTGCTTCCGCATCTCTTGTACACAGAGTCAGTGAGTATTCTGGCAGAGACAACTAGTTAGAATCCGAATGTCACTAAGCTGCTCTCTGAAGTGCGCAGAGTGGAAACCATGACATAACAAATACTTTCCTCTTAACTCAGTGCCAAGCTCATCTGACTTTCCAAGTTCTCTGACAGTGTTTGATACATGACTTTAGGGCAAAACGATAAAACTGGGCACTAAACTGAGGAACACTGCCGTGTGCAGTGGGCTCCCCCACCCCGCATCATTTCAATCTCATCTAAATGAAGTGAGGAGGCTATGTTTAATATTTGCTCTCCTCTGAGATTTTAATATCGATGTGGTCTATTTCTGACAACATATGTTTGTATGCTCGCCTCTGATACCACAATTATGCTTTATGATTAGATGTGTTAATCTCATCAGAACATAAGTTTTTCTATAATTACTACTTATGAAACGATCCCTCTGATTTTAGCTTTTTAAAGTGTAAATTGAGTATCTGAGTCTGTCGCTGGGTCTGTTCAGTCTCTGTTTAATCAGGGAAGGGGAGCCAGGCAAGCTGGGGGTTTCTGAGGACTGACATAGTTGGAAAGAATCCAGGTCAAGGATTACCCACCTGGCTTTGTGAGAATGTGGTCACGTGCTTGTCCTCCATCTTCCCACTGCCTGGGTAAGTTCAGACAATAACAAGCCCAGGTCCAAGACACTTTTCTAATCCCCCTAGGCAGCTAGATCACTGGAAGCTTTGGAAGACAGCTGCATGGACCACACACTTTTAGCAGTAAGAAAAGTTTGTGCTGAGAAAATCAGAAGCGGACAATAATTGCGTCTATCTAGGACACGTCTGTGTCACTGTTAAAGCGATGAGCCATGTAAAACACAAGTGTTCATTGCGATAAGTTAACAATGAAACTTTAAGTTGCAAAGTTAAATAATCACTTTGCACACTTGACTCAAATCTCCCTAGAATTTTACTGATGGTCACTGTTTAAACTACAAGGATTTAGATAGACATTGCACGTAACCTCTCTAAATTGCCAACCTGTCTCTATGGCAAGTAAGAAGGACATAGGTCCATAACAGGCTGCTGAATAAAATGTTCCCTAATTAGAGCAGGATCCTCTGTCCAAGTTCAGGAGCAGAACTCATAGCTATTAGCACCATATATGAACTTTTATCGCTGTAGTATGTGTACGTGCCTGTGGTATGTGCATGTTAAGGGCACTATAAAACATCTAATACCCATAGCGACAGGCCCTTGTATTCATAAGAAAAGAATTAAACTTTGCAGAAAGGGAAAGGGAAAGTTGCTTAAAAAAAATAAAATAAAATAAAACATCACAGTATAGGTGAAACCTGTAGGGATTCAAAAGAACTTGAAAGATGACTTTTAAGTATTCTTGATCTAGATGATCTAAAGGGATTGTGAGAATTAATGAATAGTGGGTTGCAGACTAGGTCAAAACAGAATTTCTCTACCCTATCACCCCAAAAGTTTTCAATGTAGAAGCGCCCTTTTAACTCAATATACGGGGCTTATTCAATCTGATATTTGCATTTCAAATAGTCATCCAAATGCCATATTATTTATGGAAATCTATTAAAATTACAAAATTAAAATCGCTTGCTTTTCTAAACATGTCAAAATTCCATCTATTAAGTATATCACTGGAAATAATTCCAAAACACGTTAATTAAGCCCCTGTTTTTTTTTTTTTTTTTTTTTTTTTTTATAAAACTCAGTGTTGTAACCTGGAATAAGTGACAAATCTCAGGTTTGAGACTCTCCACATGTCATCTTGTGAGGGAGAAAGAAAAGCCTCCACCATCCACATTTAAAAAATAGTATATGCTAGAAGTGCTCACTGATTGCTATGCACTGATTGTCACTTGTGATATGAAAGAACATTGCAATATCAGAGGAACACATATATGCTTGGCAAAAAGAAATAAATGCAATGTTGAGATAGGTATGCATGGGCGGCATTTTAGCAGCTAGTAACTTTTCCTCTATAGAACATCAGGCAGCAAATATATTTGATAATGTTTGATATTATTTTAGACTCCACTACACACCTCTACAAACAGACTACAGAGTGACCACAGACAATATTGAAACAACTGAGTGTGTCCATGTTCCAATAAAATTTTATTTACAAATATAGGTAATACAACTGGATTTAGGCTTGGCAATACTATTGACTAATATACTATATAAAGCCAAAAGTACAACTTTGGAAGCAATTTACATATGAGAATATCTACTGTCTGTAGTACGTGCATATATGATAAACCAAGCATTTCAAACTTTTACTCTAAAGACTAGAAACTTGTCATGCAAGTATTTCATACTGAGTTTCACTTTACAGTTCCATGGACTGTATCGAACAAGGGCCATTTAGTGGCCTAATATGGGGAAAGTAAAACTCTGCTGGATGTATTTCACGGGACAATTTTATTATAGCCCCAGGGGATTGAGTAGAGTAGTTGCTCAGATTTTCCCATTTCCATTTCCTGTATTTTTATGATGTATTCAAAATGAATTAAGGCTATAGTTTATTACTTAATATTCCATATATTGTGATTTAATGAACTACTCCTAGTCAGAGTATTCTATTCCCTTCAAATTACAAAAACGAAAAATACATATTTAATTTTCTTACAGAAGAAATATTGCAAACACACAGACATAAAATCATCAAATTAAAGGTACCATAACTCATTTTTAGAATTGACATATTCCTTAAATGAGAAAATGTATTTGGCATTTCTGGCTTAACTCAATTTTCCATATTTACTATTTTTTTATTCCTTATAAATGTTAAGAATAAATTATTGTAGCTTTTATTTCAAAATAATAATCGTGAATGGTGAATGAAAACTGAAATACTTGCAATAAATAGCAAAGTGTATTCAGAAAGTGTGGTTATAATGTTGTGCCTTGCATTAAAAATGGCCTGGTTTATATTCTTACTACTCAGCCTTCCCTGGTGAAAGTTTCTACTTACAGTCCATACTTTAAATTACTGTGTAATTTTAAGGTAGAACTAGAAATGCTTAGTCCATATCAACTCAACCAAAAATCGCTATTAAGCATAGCAAAATTATAGTCTGCCAACTGCAATGATGCTTGCCCATGTCCATATTCAAACTTCTTGGAAGTTTCATAATGTCAATCTGTAATCAAATACAAAAGAAAATGAACTTTTTGTTTTCGAGGGGCGTGGGGGGGGGCGGTGTCGAGACAGGGTTTCTCTGCATAGCCCTGGCTGTCCTGTAACTCACTCTGTAGACCAGACTGACCTCGAACTCAGAAATCCACCTGCCTCTGCCTCCCAAGTGCTCGGATTAAAGGTGTGCAACACCATTGCCCAGAAATTATTTGAAGCAATTTTTAACCACAAGAAAAATGGAGAAAATTTGTTATTTTAAAGAAGTTGAATAATAAGACAATCTTCAAAAAAATCAAATAGTTCTATTTGCAAAACATTTACAAACAACCAATACATTTTACTTCTATATAAGAGTCTTTCCTAAAGATTGGTCAGTTCTGAATATTACAAGATGAAGACTCTGCGTTAATACTTAATGTTTTACTATTCTCTAAGGAGTTTCCATATGGATGATAAAGTATGTGTGTGTGTGTGTGTGTGTGTGTGTGTGTGTTATACACACATTCGTTATTCACAACTCTGTGATAGACATCTTTCATATATTATCACTTGTAAACTATTTTGACACAGATGGGTTTAGCCAGATATTATAAAGAGAATTAATATTATAATTTAAGATTCATGAGCCAATTGTTTTGAGCAAGTATGCTTAATAGTTTCTAATCAGAGTTTAACTGCTTTGTTCTATTCCTACTGACTGAATTTGCTCAAGTAGTCGTTAATATTTATAGGAAATTTATCTTTGAGTAATATATCCCTCAGTAATAATAAGGGATATCACTTATTGTTCTTATTTTTGAATATTTGTAAAAATAACTATTTCTCCAGTTTAAAAAAGGCATACTAGATTTGTATCTGAACGAGGTTTAAATATACAGTTACCATAATCATAATGTTAGTGTCAACAGTACTTTTGAATAAAGATGAAAAATATTTTTACTTTTTTTCTCTTTTCAGGTTGACTCTTCATTTCTGAGTTTTACTTCTTAGAAAACCACACTTTGTAATTAAAATATGGTGAATCTATTTTAAAATTTGCATGTAAAGTATTTCTACTCTAAAAATAAACGTAGTTTTCAAAATATATTTCACAATGTTGAAATGAATATGTAGTTTCTGATAAATATCTATTTTGTGACCTCTGAAAACATCTAGAATTATTGATTACATGTGAAAAGAGCATGATAGGATGCAATTTCACAATAACAGACACGTCATGAGCTTGAATCTGAATACTGTGGTCATCTCACACAATAGGCCTCTTCTCTCCTGATGCACAAATGAGTTGAGTGAGGTTGGAAAAAAATCAGTTACCTTAAGAGGAACCAGTTACACATGGGCTGACTATTGTTTTTTTTCTCATGATCTGAATACAAGTGCTTTATTTTAATGTTGTCTCTGTTTTAAGTGCATGGGCAGTGACCTCTCAGTAAATTATAACACTTTAGAGTCTTAATACAAGAAATTGTTACTTAGGAAGCCAGTTATTTCCTATCACACAGGAACATATCTCTAGAAAGACATCATAAGAAAACAAATGGATATAAAGAATAACAAGAGGAGTGTATTTAAGGAAGTATGATTTTTAAGAAACAATTATCTGGACACATTATCTGGACTCATTATAAACTTGTTATAAAATGTGGTCCTATCCTAATTCAGAATGCATTTGATCCAACTTCAAATGTTCTCATCATCTTTCACAGACTTAGCAGTGTTTAGAAGTCCAAAATCTCTTGTGAGTCTAAAAGCAATCACTTAACTATGACTGCCTGGAAAATCAAAAAGCAAATTACATACTTCCAGCATTCAATGGCACAGAGTATACATTATCATTACAAATGTAAGCAATAGAGCTATACTAAGGAAATACTAGACCAAAGCAAGACCAGAATCCAACGGGACAAACTCCAAACCCAGTAGTTCTATATATAATGTCAAAGGGCCAAAATAGCTAGTGCCTTCCAACTATGTTGATTGAAACAGCTAGAGACAATGTGATATAATACTATCTGCAGTATTGAGTGATAATTATGGAAAGAATGAGTTTTGCTATAAAACGAGCTACTGCTCTTCTAATAAGCTTTAGCTACTTAGGAGTTCTTGAAAAGACACTATAAAATTCTTCTATACTCATGTATATGTCTACTAGCATTCATTATTAACGTACTATAACACCCTTGGATATTTTTAAGACCAGGTTATTTACATTTTCTTTTTTTTAGTTTGGAAGCACACTTTTATTTTAGGTGATTTGCCTGCGCAGTTGTTGCAACTCTAGAAATGAATTATTCAGAGAATATATTTCGCAATCATATGAAAAGGTTTCAGTATGAAAAACTATAATAAAGGATATTTAGGATAGAAAAATATTACAAAAATAGAGAAAATACAAACAGACTAGTATACATATTTTATTTTAAATAGTTAAATTTTATTAAATTTTATTTATTAAATAATTAAGTTTTATTAAGAGCCTCCTCTCTTCCTGGAGGCTCGAGGGGCAGCTGGAAAAGACTGAGAACAGAAGTCATGCTCTCGGTGTGACAAAGGCTTGAATTCAAACTCAGTTAACACTGAAACAATTTAAATAGACAGAAATTTTGTTAATCTGGTATATTTGTACAACATGACAATAAGCTCTTTTCCAATAGAAAAATACAGATTTGACTATGTTGTAAGCTTGTAAGCTGTGTATGAGTTCTTTTGATTATTTTTTCACATTTGTAAGTTGTTAGAGATAAATTTAACTGTGAATAGTAACAAGAAGGACAATCATGAAGACTCCAACTCAAGGGCCATTCAAGAGCAGAATGAAAGTGAATTGGGAGGCTTTTATAATAAATCTGGTAATTATAAAATCCATTCCTGAAGGAATGGTTAAAGGAAGGTTAATTCTAACAGTCCTATAATCCAAAACCACTCTGCTATCAAGACATCCTGCTTTCTGCCTGTGAAGATGCTTGTCAACCAGTGACAGCTTTGCCCCAAGCAAACTGGCAAGCATTTGTCTTCCTGGAGGCTCAAGGGGCAGCTGGAAAAGACTGAGAACAGAAGTCATGCTCTCAGTGTGGGAAAGGTTTGAATTCAAACTCAGTTAACACTGAAACAGTTTAAATAGAACACATCCTTTTGTTATTATCCCACTTCCTCTTGATGATGACACTCTCTGGGTATGTAAATTGAGATGACAAAGCCACCATTGTTCCCGTGTGGAGTCTCCAATATGTTTGTCATTTATTACATGTAGCACAACTGCTGGAGTCCACTTATGGTAAAGTGACACTCTCCACTTCATTAAGGGATAGGGTTCAGAGAGGCAAGGGGGTTCCTTATCATGAAGAGCAGGGATGCTGTATGCCATGGTTTCCAATAAGACAGCAAAGAGAGTGTTCTCAAAATCCCTTTTCTTTCCTGATAGAGTTCAAAGCACGAGCCAACTGACATTCACCCACGGGGTTGTTGCTATGTGAGCTGTTTTTATGTTAAAAACTACCTATTTTATGTAGTTCAGATTTAAGACACCACATTAAATTCTAAGTAGGATCCTCAATTCATGAGTGGACAGTTCAGACATTACACTTTAAAAGTGACTGCAGGAAATACCTCGTCCATGGTCTGCAGGTGACCAGTCCCTGCTGAGACTATCATCATCCCACACTGGGTGCTAACTCAGTCACTGTATCCTCACTACGCAGCCTACTTAGCCTGCACCAGAAGGCCAGTAAGAATAAACTCAAGTATGAGACTCACAAGAGAATTTAAATACTCATGAAATATGTTAGCAACTGTAGCAAGATTTCAATACTTTTGAGATGTGAATAGATGTCGCTAAGCTGTGTAATATATCATCATACTGATGCTGCCAGCTCTGGGGGCCAGGAGAAGACAAGAAAATGTTAAGCCAAGAGACCCTCATGGCCACCCACTCTGTGTTTCAGTTTCTAAGAGTAAAGAACATAGAAACCACGGGTAGTGTTGTCTTATTTCAGGACAAGGGAAGGTCAGTAAAATTGTCTTACCAAGGATCTCAGCACCATGACTCCAGCAGGAATGGTTCCGTCAGAAGAGTTCAACTGAACTGATGGAGCCTTGGCACCACCATGGATAAGAGCCTTGGCACCACCATGGATAAGTAAGCTTCCATGAAAAGAACTGTTTTGAAATGTGTGTGTGTGTGTGTGTGTGTGTGTCTGCAGGAAATGACTTGAAGGGCTAGTAAGCCAGGGTTAAGGATATGTCTAATGAAAGAGAGCCTTCACCACACTTGAATCTGTCAAAGTCACAAGTCAAGTGTAAACTGAATATTAGGTTGATAACAATAAGGCAACAGGTACAGTTCAAAATGGAATTATATTGCTGTAATTAGCAAATAAACCAAAAAAAAAAAAGTAAGTTAAGGAGCCACCCTGAATTATTTCTTATTAGTAAAACAAATGACCCACAGTAAAAGAATCTGGCGACAAGCTGGTATTGGCAGCTGTTTGAGAGAAAGGAACTGAACATTCACGCCTCTTGTCAAGCATTTGTATTCCTTTCTGGTTAATTTCATTCTGACTTACTGGATATACCAAAGAGTATTCATTTGTTGCCATTTTTTATCTCTAGTGATATGGACAATCATGAAATCTCTCAGAAGACTCATTCTGGTCGAAACTTGTGAAATTTTGCATGAAAGCTTGGAATTTAGTCTGTTTCCGGGACTGGCGACCATGAACTGTGCACCTCTTGTAAAATTAAGTTTTAAAGGATAGGTGACCAATAGCCCCTGAAATTAATAACCTTGAAATCTGAAAGGAAAGACTAGCAGTCATTTAAAGACTGGATGTTAACTATTTAAGATTCATAATGTAATTTTCATTTATTCACTGATTATGCTTACGTTGTCATTCAATTAGAATTCTGTCTCAGTGTGCACCAGTGTTCTGTTTGTGTGAGCTGAGATGTTCTGGAAAGGAAGTCATATCATTTAATTATACCCCCCCAAGCAATGTTTTGCACATGAAAAGCAAATTTTATTTAATATCTTATTGCAAGTAGTTTGAAAATGAAATTATAGGAATCATTAGGTACCCAACTCCATGATCAAGTTCTTCATGATTATTGACTCTCACTTCTCAAAGCTTTCTTTTTCCTTCCTGTTTCATGGCAGATATTTGGTCATTGATGGATAACAATGCGAAAACATCTGAGTGACAATTTGTGACTTTCAGTTAGGAGCTTCATGTAATCCATACGTTGGTCCTTTCATTAGGTCTGGTAATGATCCTAAACATTTTCTACTGTGATTATAAGACAGTTTATGTAATATCCTACACTTCCCAAAATGCCTTTAAAATGATGGAAAGCTATCCTCCACATAAAAGCTACATAAGAAAAACATTCGATGAATAATTTTCCTCTGTTATTTAATTCTGTTAACTTTATAAACATCATGGCTGTCAACAAAGGAGGATTTGAGGCATTTGCTTGTTTTGTTTCATTTTGGGTTTTTGTTGGTTTATTTTCTTTTGTTTTTGTTACTTCAGCTTTATCACAGCTTATATATTAACTAACGGAGATCCTGATGTGTCCCTTGAAGGTTCTAAATGGCTATTCCATTTCTATTTATCTTCCTGTTTCTATTTATTTTTATTCTTATCTAATTCAGGAACTTCCTCCTAACTCATATGCTTTACACCATTATATAGAAATTCACTGTGCCAACAAGCTTGGTGACTCATGCTTGAAATTTTAGCATGGAAGCAGATCAGTTTTTAGGGCACTACCCTACATAACAGGACAGTGTGTAAAAAAAAAAAGTATAAAATAAATGTGACACTTCTTAGTATAAGTTTCTGTAAGAAAGCAACATATAATATGTATGGCAGTCTCAGATCCTTCTATGTGCCTTAACTTGCTTTCTGTTGTGATAAAAGGCTGACCAAAAGCATTTGGGGGAGGAAACAATTTATTTGGATTATAGGTTTCAGTCCATCATTAAAGGAAGCCAGGGCAGAAATGTAAGGCAATAACTTAGAGTTGGAAGCTGACGCAGAGCCTATAGAAGAATGCTGCTTATAGCTTGTTGGTAGGCTCAGGGTCAGATATTTTCCTATACTGCCCAGGACCACCTGCCTAAAGATGGCATGACCCACAGAGGGCTGGAACCTCTACATTTATTAGCAGCTAAAAAAATGTCTCACAACTCTGTTCATAGGCCAATCTGATCTATGCAATTGATCACTAGAATTTCCATCTCCCAGGTGACTCAGAGATGTGTTGGCAGGTGAAGCTAACTATAATAATAGGTGTTGATAACTTCTTTCCCACATTTTTACTAATCTCTGCTCCTTGTTTTCTGAAAACACTTAATTATTAATAGGTCATGGGTGTAACTGTGTCTACCAGAATGATTGGATCATGATGTGATAAGACTTAGCCTCTTAAACTCGGTGACTTAGACATTTGAAAAGAAGCAAACTTTGGTGGAGTATTGCTTTCCTCCATCATCATGTGGGCATCATGGCTGACTCCCTCTGGGGAATATGTGGAGAGGAACATAGACTATTTGTTATGACATGTGATGTCCCATGATACTCATAGTGTTACCTTTCAGCAGAGTCATGGTATCAACACCTAGGTAAGGAAAGCTAAATACAGTGGATCATACAGAACAGAATAAAATATGGACAGAGGAGCAAGGACTAAGTAGAACACAATTGGTTTTGCTTACTACTACACTGGGTGAAGCAAAAAACCAGAGCAAGTTACAGTACAAATTATGTAGCTGGATTCGCTGGGCCATTTTAGTAGTCCCAGGGACAACTATAACTCAGTGCACATACCAAAATACCCACTGAGGACTTTGTGCGCCAATGCATAGCAACCTCTGCCTCTTGATGCAGGGTGGTTGCAATATTTGAACTGTACATAGTTTCCTCGTATTTCTGGCTGCCCATGTACATGTTATGAACTCTGACTACATTAATTACATCTGCCACTTTCTATAAATAAATATTAGGTGTAAGTAAAACTAGTGTTCAATATTGCTTTGTGTTTCTCAAGGTGTGCCTTGTCAGTAAACAGGTTAAAGTCTTTATGGCCAGTTTTCATTGAACTGGGTTAGTGCCAGTGTGATTAACATGACATGATTAAATTGATCATCATCAGGAAAGCACCATAGCTGCGTTACAGTGTAGTCATTTGTATTGTTTGTAGTTTATACATGTCCAAGTCATCTCTAAAGTCATTTCCCCGTATTCCCAGATCCTTCTAGATTCAACCAATTAGAACGGTTCTCAGTGAAGATTTTAAAGAAAAAAGATGCTTAAATAAAAATGTCTGCAAGTAGTTATCAGAAAAAACTAACTGCCTGAAAATGATCAGTGTTAAAACTAACAGTGTTGATCAAAGTACATAATGATTTTCTCCTAGAAGCATTCATTTATACTATAAATGTTCTTACATCTATAATTATAAGCCGGGCGTGGTGGCACACGCCTTTAATCCCAGCACTTGGGAGGCAGAGGCAGGTGGATTTCTGAGTTCGAGGCCAGCCTGGTCTACAAAGTGAGCTCCAGGACAGCCAGGGCTATACAGAGAAACCCTGTCTCAAAAAACAAACAAACAAGCAAAAACATACAAAAAAACCCAAACAAATACATCTATAATTACAATTTAAAGTAACCATAAGGATACCCCTTGTTCCCCTTGACTTTTAACTTGATATACAATATTTATTTGGAAGCATTCACAAGATTAAATAGGAGACAAAGATAAAATATGTATGATGTGTGATTGTCAACAACAAATAGCAAATAATAATAATATTAACACTTGGGATTTGTACAAGAAGCTCAGTTCCCCCAAATATTTGTTGTTACTATGCTTTTAGAAGCAATATTATAAACAGTATGGCATTTTCTAGGATCAAAACCCAAAGATATTTTTAAAGTGCATGAAACAGTCTTTTTCATATTCAGTAATTTAAAGAGACAGTTCCTTGCTTTGTTACAGCTTTATGGAGGTGATTAATTGTGAACCCAGATTGACACTGGGTATCTTCCAGTGTTCTATGGCGGACAAGCTATTAATGCTATACTTATTCCAAAATGTTTGAAATAATCTTTTACCAATTTATAATTTGAATATCAAATATACACAAGAACACATTGTCAAAGCCTAGTCCTAGTTGATGGTGACATTTGGGAGACACGGGAAGCACTAGTTTGTCTTTGCCATTCTTCAGTCTTTCATGGCTGCCTCCTCCCCACCCTGGACTGATCAGTCTTCTCTGTCACATGCCCCACGCAGCTGTCTTCTCTGTCACATGCCCCACGCAGCTGTCTTCTCTGTCACATGCCCCACGCAGCTGTCTTCTC
>NC_034611.1:35989425-36023410 GCF_900095145.1 Mus pahari | reverse complement strand
TCACATGCCCCACGCAGCTGTCTTCTCTGTCACATGCCCCACGCAGCTGTCTTCTCTGTCACATGCCCCACGCAGCTGTCTTCTCTGTCACATGCTCCACACGCTGTCTTCTCTGTCACATGCTCTGCGCAGCTGTGATCCTCTGCCCTGTCTTAGGCTCAAGTTATTTAAGTAAATATGGACAAAGCATCTCAAACTGTGAGTCAAATAAATCTTTCTTTCAGATTGTTTCTCTGAGGTATTTGTCACAATAGAAAAGTCCAACAACCTGTACACTAAATCATTCAATTTATTAGAGATGATGGAAAGATACTATTCAGACAGCACATTGACATCTAAAATGTAAATATAGCAGAAAATATTTGGGATACAAGTTGCAAAACAGTATTCAATATCTTAGTGCAGTTCCTTGACGACATTATGGTAGTTGAGCTATGCAGCAGTGGATTAGGGAATGCCATTGGAGGGTACATGGATCCTCTTCAAATTTATGGTGATGTGATTCACACCAACCCATGTGGGCAAACATTTCAATACATACAATACATAACACAAAAACTGAGGATTGGAAAGCAAAATTGCTATTGAAATTATAAATGATTTTTAAAGGCTACATCTACTTCTTTGGCTTCATTTATTACCGCTGTCTTAATCACTCCAAAGTTAGTGAATTCCCAGATAATGAAATATCACTTAAAAGTTCTCAACAGTATTCTAATTCTTCTAGACACGTGGAACATTATCTAAACTCAACAGACTTCAGTAGCAACTTTTTAAAACCATTGTTGTCTTTGGTCAGGTCACTGTTACAGGTATACTGTGTTTGTATTTTTTATTTTTCTTCTATAACTATTACATTTAATTTTTACTGCTCCTCTAAATGCATTATAATATACTTACATGCCAATATAAAATTATACTCATATAAATATTAGATAGGTAGATAGATGGATGTGTAGATGATACATATATATAGAGAGAGATGGTACATATCATTACATAAACATTTATAAAGATCACTATAATATTCCTTTCTCTCACCACAATTCTTATCACAGTTTTACATTTCTTAGTTTCTTCTTTCACAATTTCTTTTGGGGGGGGTAGAGGGGGGTTCGAGACAGGGTTTCTCTGTATAGCCCTGGCTGTCCTGGAACTCTCACTTTGTAGACCAGGCTGGCCTCGAACTCCGAAATCTGCCTGCCTCTGCCTCCCTAGTGCTGGGATTAAAGGTGTGTGCCACGACTGCCTGGCTCTTGCTGCTTTCATTTCTTTATTTATGTTTGTTGATTTTATTCTTTCATTGTCTCTGTTTATTGCAAGTTTTTTCCTTTTTTTTTTTTTTTTTTTACAAACGCTCTCATCCAGTAGGTGGAATGAAGTAATGGTTACATTCCCTTCCATGACTGAGATTTTACTATTTAGAAATAAAAATGACTCATAGGAGAACGCAAAATTCAATTCAACACATTACCTGAATGATCACGTAAGTGACGGATATAGCAGCAACCTTCCCAGCATGCGCATATGTTTAATATGGAGGACATGTGAACCTAAATATCCTTCATGCATGACTGCTAGGGACTAATCTGGGATATTTAACAAAGGAAATTAATGGAATGAGTTTTAAAGAGGTACAAGCAATAAATAATTTTAGCAACAAAGTATCAGAGTAAATGTTTGCAATACACTGTAACTAAGAAAAATGTCACTGGTATAAAATAACTAAGTTTCAGACATATATTTACTTTTGAGACTATGTTCTTACACTACATTCTAAATCTTTGTTACTGAGGAGCAGAGGCTTGCATGAAGATGTGAAGCAAATTGTGTGTGTGTGTGTGTGTGTGTGTGTGTGTGTGTGTGTGTGTGTGTCTAAATTGAGATTTCCCATGGTAATAGTTAGGGAGAGTCTCCTTAGCTCAAAATCGTTAGGCGTGAGACTTTGCCAAGTTGTGGCTAGCACATTCAGTATACAATTAGGTTCATAACTAAGGAAGAGACCGCCGAGGAGGGATCATTGTGTGCTACTGCAAAGGAATCTGTAGAAAAGAAACAAAGAACCAATGGATTCTTTTGAAAATCAAAGGTAAAATTAAATTATGTAAAATATTCAATAGCTAGAAAAAGTAACAGAAATGTACTCGCTTGCCTTTCTCGTTAAGATAAGTGGTCTTTTGTGGCTGAAATATGGGAAAACCTATTATTCTACTTTGGAAAAAAAGAAAGTTTGTGAGAACTGCTAGAAGTAAGAAAATAATGTCCCAGTTAAAAATACAATTTCAGATTCCATTTTTTCTAAACTGAGGTACATGTTTGAATTGGACCTTTTTTTTTTTTTAATCTTGCTGTTTCTAGTTCTTTCTGACAAGCTATGAGCCATGAAGATGATCTTAGTCAAAAGAATTTAATGCATGACCTGCTATTTCTGCACATTTTTTTCATTTAATGTATATAGTAATCCCAAAAGGTATGCTTTATTGTGCCCATTAACAGATAAATAGGTTTATGAACTTTGCTGTGCTTGACTTCACAGAGTGCCCTGAAAGACAACTAATATTCTACCAGGGATTTTTTCCTGTCACAACTGAGTTCTTAGTCATTCTGCCATGTGCCTCAAAAGTAGAATTTATAGTTTGTTGATGAAAAAGTAAGGTAGAAAAAAACATCTGTACTTTAGATCTGACAAAAGCCTAGACACTTAAACACACTGTGGAAAGTTTGGTCAGTCTTCAGACCGACCAGACAAGTTGCTTATTATTTGATACCAGAACTCATTAAAATTTGATGATTAAATAAACTTACTATCTTTAAAACTGATAGCTTTTAATGTCTCTGTAATTATCTAAATATCTCCTAGTGTTTGGGAAAGATCAAGATATTTATTTATTTATTTATTATTTTCTTTATTTACATTTCAAATGCTATCCCGAAAGTTCCCTATACCCCACCCCCACCCCTGCTCCCCTACCCACCCACTCCCACTACTTGGCCCAGGTGTCCCCTTGTGCTGGGTCATATAAAGTTTGCAAGACCAAGGGGCCTCTCTTCCCANTGATGGCCGANTAGGCCATCTTCTGCTACATATGCAGCTAGAGACACGAGCTCAGGGGGTACTGGTTAGTTCATATTGTTGTTCCACCTGCAGGGTTGCATCCCCCTACAGCTCCTTGGGTACTTTCTCTAGCTGCTCCATTGGGGACCCTGTGTTCCACCCAATAGCTGGCTGTGAGCATCCACTTCGGTGTTTGCCAGGCTCTGGCATAGCCTCATAAGAGGCCGCTATATCAGGGTCCCTTCAGCAGAATCTTGCTGGCATGTGCATTAGTATCTAGGTTTGGTGGCTGATGATGGGATGGATACAAGAAAACCAAGAAGGATGACCATCATGTGGATACTTCATTCCTCCTTAGAGTAAGTAACAAAATACTCATGAAAGGATAAAGGTACAGAGACAAAATTTAGAGCTAAGATGAAAGGATGGACTATCCAGAGTTTATTTTTAATTTTTTCAAGGTATGGTTATTTATTTGTTACTCTTAAAGTCTTTGACTAGCCTCAGACTTAGCAGTAGAGGCTCTCAGAAAGGACTGCCTATGTCTCTTGGCACTCTGTTTCTTCATTCTCTTGGCAAAAAGTTTAGAGTATTCTGCAGCCCCCTCCTTGTTTTTCTTAGTGTGCTATTTCTTCAGAGCAATACATAAGCATTTGTGTTGCAGGGCATATGGAGTAACAAGACGCTGAATCTTGAGTGCTTTGGTCCCGGGCTTCTTAATTTGTTTAATGGCTTTCTGACAACATATTGGTGGACATCATCTTCGGAGAGATGAAAAAGCTTGTGGATTCTACTAGCTCTTTTAGGTCCCAACTGACAAGGCCCAGTAGTATCTGTCAGTCCAGGAATATCCTTCTCGCCTTTCTTTACAATAACCAAGTTGAGAACACTTAGATTGGCATCTACAATGCATCCGCGAACAGACTTGCGCTTCCTCTCTCCAGTAGAATGCCCCTGACTCAAGAGCAGGAGCACTCTGCCATGGGTCAAAATGCCTTGCTTCATGGGAAAACCTTGTTTGTCATTCCCCCGGCTGGTCTGGACCACATAACCCTCCCCCTATTCACCAAGAGAATTAACAGCTACACAGGTGACCATGAACTTCTCATAGACCGTATGAAACTTTCATTCGTCATCCACTTCAATGAGTTTCTATCAGCCAATGGCAGGGAGATATTAAGCTTCATCTTGACACCAAGATATTTTTTTTAAATAATTTTTTTCCTGTAAAGATTCCTATGGAAATTAGTAATAAGAAAGTCTGGAATATGCAGACATATTATTACTAATAAAGTTAAATTTTATTTGGCTAAAAGTAAGTACTTAATGAAAACACTAATGACATTAAAATGAGAAGAATTTTAAGATTATATGTTTCTTCCATTTTAGTTGCAAATTGAGAAACAGGTACTTACTCTCATAATTTATTGACCTATATGTCTTAAATTATAATTAGACTTAAATTCATAGGCTAGATGAATGTTTAAGGAGTTATTACTTAATGATATTCCAAGATAAATACAACTCCCTCAGAGTATGTGGGAGTAGTTGTCACATTTCCATGTGCTACTGTAACCATTTGTATGCTGATGTTCAAAGCATGTTTAAAGGACTTCAGCAGAAACATCTATAAAGCGACGCATCGATGACGGCCTTGGTACATATACTTTTCAATTATACTCTACAGTGTTTCTGTAATGCTGCAGCTAATCCAGCAATAGAACATTTGCTAAGCAATATCACCTTAACAACTTTTCTAGGCAAGTAAAAAGTAGAGTGAATGCATGCTTTTTCTCAACTGGGAATTTCAAGCATATTTTTTTCTGCTACTGAGAAGAGATTAAAAAAAGAAATTCCAATTTAATCTATCAACTCTCTAGTACTAATCCGTAGTGAAAATGAAACTCTGAAGTAAGATAGCACTGTCTTCAAGAATATTCAATTTCAGCATTAATGTATCTTGTGTTTTTTCATTTTAAAACAAAGTTATATGCTCAATTTTTTTTATCAACCAACTACATTTTGACTCAGGAACAATAGAAGAAAAAGGAAGATGAATTTGCTCCTAAGTAGTATCATTGCTTACAGTTTAAGACACAAATTAAAAGCAACACTTACTTCCTCCTGTTCTTCTGGAGACTTCTTGTTACAGTTTCACAGAAGACAACATCAAGAGTCAGAGTTCTGAAAGAACAGCCTTGTCCAGCCTGTGTTCCCACTGAGCTCCAGCCTGTTTTATTCACCATCAAAGCCAAATAAACAAGAACTTTCCATCCATTATTCTACTTATTCATGCCACGAGCATTTATT
Organism: Mus pahari; assembly: GCF_900095145.1. Lineage (NCBI taxonomy): Eukaryota > Metazoa > Chordata > Mammalia > Rodentia > Muridae > Mus > Mus pahari. The sequence goes on along the minus strand of NC_034611.1, from coordinate 36,018,045 downwards.
ATTCAGATTGCCATATTGTTGTTAAGAGGCTAGATTAAAAATGCTGTGAGAAAATATTTTGAATTGTTTGCTTCTATGATTTCAAATACAATTGTAAGAGGCAAAATACTTTGGAAGTGCCTCTTCGTATTTTACTATTGACTTGCTGGTGAGAATGCAAACTTGCACAGTTGCTATGGAAATCAGTCTGGGGGTTCCTCGGGAAGCTGGGTAAATCTCAAGGTATAGCTATATCACCCAAGGGAATTTTCATCCTAGTACGGAGATACTTATTCATGTTCATTGCTGTTCCACTCATAATAGCCAGAAATCAGTAACAGCCTAGATGCCCATCAACGGATGAACCGATAATGAATGTGTGGTACATTTGCATAATGAAATATTGCTTGTTTGCTTAACAAATGAAATCATAAATTTCCCAGGTGAATGGATATAACAAGAAAAAAATTTAACTGTGGCAACCCAAACCCTGATAAACTAATATCCCGTATTTTTCTCTTATATGTAGAGATTAGGATATAAGCCTTTCAATACATGGCCTACAGTCCAAAGAAGCTCAAAAGTTACATAAATTTATGAAAACATAAATTCTATATGATAATGAAGTAGAGTCTATGGTAGTTCAAATATCACTTCTGCGTATTTGTTCATTCATAAAAGGAAGGTGCCTAACACTTACTTGTCATACACCAGTGAGGTAAAACACACAATCTTCTACAGGTGACATGGACTGAATAATGTTTTGGAAATCTCAAGTTCTTCATGCAATCTACTTCCTTTGATCCTGAAGGTGAAACAGGCAAGAAAATGAGAATCTGAAAAGCAAGATCTCCTTCCCTGGTCATGCACAGTGTGATCACTCAGAGCTAACATCAACCCAGAATTTCTTCACCTGTTGGTAGGAAAATGGCCGCCAGTTGGTAGGAGCCCATTTGGTACCAGATAAATCAGGAAGTTTTAAATTTCTGATTTTTTTTTTTTTTTTTGGCATGGTAAATGCCCTAAACTAAAACGAACTTTCTGCAGTCAACATATGGATTCAGACAGGGGGACATGATAGCATAAATGGTGCAGTAGACAAACCTACACTACCCTAAGCTATCTGTATCTTAATCTGCAAGGTCTAAGAAAATCTTACACATCAGAAGACACGTGTGCATGTCCATTTCAGTTGAGGATTAGATTTGCTGAGCTATTCAAAGTGCCACACCATAGTCACAAATGGCCTCATGAGGAAGAGGGGCAAGTAAGAGTCAAGCAAGACATCCTGGTAATTAATAGAAGCAAAATGAGACAGGGCTGGGAAGACCACCCCACATGTGACTTCGGAGATGAAGTAAAGGTGATACATGACATGTACTCTTCCTTGGGAAGTTAAAAACCTCAAGGAAATTTTTTTTTTCCAAGAGCTTCCAGAAAGAGTTCTCTTAACATTGCTCTAAATATTCCAAACATCTAGGACTATAAGATAATACTGTTTCAATTTACATAGTGTGTGTTAATTGACAATAACAGTGATACAAATATAATAATGGTTAACTTGAGCACATGTTGCACACATTCACATGTGCTAATGTGCACATGGATTCCAAGATGGGATTCCATCACTGACTAATCCTGGCCACCAATTCTTTGTACAGCGAACTAAGACAGTAGGCTTTGTAAAGACTTTATACATCCTTTTTATGTTGCTGCTAAGTACAAAGAATAAAGTGAAAAGGCAGCCTTTCATTTTCTTTAAAGCACAAGCTCTGCTGCCTTCACCTGCTCAATAGCTTGTAAAACTAACAAACGATAACTTGTGAAGTGTGCAATTTTTGAGCAATAAATAAAGCAGTTCTCTAAGCATCTATTAGTCTACAGGCTCAAAAGTTAGAATGTGTGCTTTATCTTTTGCCAGCCTTAGAATGGAGCACAGCTTATAACATACGGTAAGGTTTCACTGAACATGTATTAAAGTCAGCAAGGTATTGGAAACTGAGAAAACAGTGTCTACTATGAATTTCTTGCTTTTATTCTGTGTATGATCTTTGTTTTTTCCATGGGTACATTGAATCTTGCTTTATTGTACCTAGAATAAAGTGCTAATATCAAAATGCTTGTTATAAATTAAATCACAATGATATTAGTATAATAATGTATACTCTCAATTTCCTTTTTTTTTTTTTAAATACATCCAGAAATAGTCAAAATTTACTCTGTTGCTAGATAGTCATAAGCCCTATGGGAGAACTTACTACTATTCTCCTAAATAAACAGGATTAAAATGGCTCTTAATGGCTTATTGATACATCCACATATCAGCGGATTTCTAAAACTTTGTCAGAGAAAATTGTTTTCTTTCAGGGATATTTAAGGAAAGAAGGCAAGAAGATTGTAAAAACCAGCATTTCCAGATGACTTCAGGAAAACACCATTTTCTGGACAACCTGCACTTACATTATGACAGCATACACAATTCCTGCACAAACTCAAGCCAGACAAATGTTCAGCCTGGGTGGCAGGGATGGACACAAAGTCCCACCACAAATGGGAAGGCTACTGGCCCTTGATAGCTTTTGAGAAAGGGATAGTACCCACTGTGACCATGTTCTAGGATAGGCCTCACAGCCAAGAGTAGTTGGGCAATACAAACTAGACTTGATATAGTTAAAGAAGCAGAAGAGAAGGAGGAAGAAGAGGAGGGAGAGGAATAGAAGGAGGAGGAGAGGGAGAAGAAGAAAGGAGAATGAGGAGGAAGAGAAAGAGGAGAAGAGGGCAAGAGAGAAGGAGGAAGATGGAATTAGGTAGTGGGTAGTGACGTAGGGTTAATGTAGGAGAAGTTGGGGAATGAGAAGGGAGTATGATCAAAATGCATTGAAATTCTCAAAAAAAAATAATAAAATAATATAAAAAGTACATTCATAATGGAAAATGCATAGATAGATTGAATTTGTCATCACATTAATATTCAGGGACTCTATTTTTGAACCCATGTTCAAAAAGCTATGTGCTCAAATACCTGGGTTATTACAGACAGGGTACATAGAGGTAGACCCTGACCATCCTCTGTTAACGTGGCTGCCTAAATTGTTACAAAACGAAATGCAAAACGTGATACTAATACCCTCATCTGGGTGCTAAATTTCTCACTGAAACCTTGAGCAGCCAAGAACTTTCCCAACTTTCTCCTATTATGGAGAGCTGAAAATGAGTATAGGGAGAGACTAAGCTGGAAATATTTACATTTTTAGCATACCTCTTTTCCCTTGTGGAGGGAAACTAACAACTGTTTTTTTTTTTTTTTTTTTTTTCATTAGATTCACAGTTTTGGGCTTCTCTTCTATCTTCATCAATAATAAGGTAATTGATTAACCCCAAAGAAAAGTCAACGGGGTCTAAGAGCCTAGGACTGCGGTGTGCTAGAAGTCTTCTCTATTCTGCCTTGTTTCTCAGTCGCTGTGCACTCTCATTTGCAGGGGCAGAACAGGGGCCTCATGAAGACGTTGGATAACATCTCTAAATGGATCCCACATACCATGTCCTCCTGTGCCCTCTGAGTTTTATTCCTTGCCCCAATTTCTTCCCGTCCTTTTTTGGTCATGGTACAGTAAAGATTCCCTTCAGATGTCATAACTTCTTCTTGACCACAATTTTCTGGGGAAAAACGTATAAGGAAGAAAAGAATTAAGGCTGACAATGTGGTTTTCCTCTGTACTTTAATTTGGCTTATTATGAAGTATTACCCAAATTGCTTAAATGCAAATATATATGAGTCACTACACATGGAGAGAAAATAAAAAGATTGGTTCCAAAGGGATCAAAATAGAGCATAGCAAATAACAGGACAGGAAGTGAGAACTGGCTGAAAGATGAATTACATGTTGTATAGTAATCTTCACTGACTGCAGACTTTTTAGCTAACACTTATGTAGGTGTATGGGGGATATAGAATGATGGAGGACCACAAACCACCATTTATTCCATCTAAACACTGAAGGGTGGTTTCAGTTGATGAATGTTGCCTGCTGAGAAAGCCCCTAAGAATGAACTGACCAGGCAGGAAGTAGGCAGTATCAGTTCCTGTGCCTACCCCAGATCACACCTTTATGTAGCAGTTTAGGCTTTGTTTATTTCTTCCTTTAGTCAGCCTCCCTAAAGTAGAGCACAAAGCAAATAGCATTCATTTGTCAAAGCTTTTATTTACAAAACTGTTATATGCAATACTCCATAGGGAGCCAAATTAATAAACTTTGGTTACTAGTTACTGCTTCCATGTAAAATGACCAAAAAGCACATTTAGAAGTAAATATATTCTTGAATTTTTAATTAAAATTTCCTTTATTAAAAGTAGTGATTATTTATCAATACAGTCATGTGGGGTGTGTGTGTGTGTGTGTGTGTGTGTGTGTGTGTGTGTGTGCGTGTGTGTATGATGTATATGTGTATATAAAATATACAATTTACTTACACTGATACATTTTCACATTCTTTTTTTTCTTATTCTTTAAACTGTTTTTACATTCTAGACTTTATTCCCCTCGCTGTCCACCCTCTGACTGTTCCACATCCCATACCTCCTCCCCCAACCCCATCCCCAACCCCTACCCCACCAGGACTCCCTACTCCTTGAGTCCACAAGTCTCTTGAGGGTTAGGTGCATCTTCTCTGACTGAGTCCAGACCTGGCAGTCCTCTGCTGTATATGTATCAGGGGCCTCATATCAGCTGATGTATACTTCCTGGTTGGTGACTCAGTGTCTGAGAGATTCCATGGGGGTCCAGGTTAATTGAGACTGCTGGTCTTCCAATAGGGTTGCCCTCTTCCTCAGCTTCTTCCAGCCTTTCCCTAATTCAACCACAGGGGTCAGCAGCTTCTGTCCATCGGTTGGGCGCAAATATCTGCATCTGACTCTTTCAGTTGTTGTTGGTTCTTTCAGAGGGCAGTCTTGATAGACCTCATTCTGTGAGCACCCCAAAGCATTAGAAATAGTGTCAAGTCTCCTTGATCTGGATCCCAATTTGGGCCTGTCACTGGACCTCCATTTCCTCAGGCTCTTCTCCATTTTTGCCCCTAAAGTTCTTTCAGACCTACCCTCGACTTCATGGCACAGATGGGCTATAAACACTCAGGGCTCTACCTACCACCATCCAGCATGGTGCTGAGGAAGAAGGCAGAGAGAGATCTGTGGACTACCATGCTACCTGCACACCTGCCCTCCAGTGCATAGGCAACAGGCAGGCCTTAGATATCACCTGCCTGGAGGATGTCACACAAGGGCCCAACAGCCATGGGACCAGTCTTCAGCAGGAGCCAACACGGTATGCAAATATGTGGTGGACAGATGCAAAAGGAAAATAAGATGAGCAGCTTGAGAATTATAAAGAGAGATGGAACTAGAGCCTGTTTTGAGTGGCCAGCCTTACCACCCAGAGCTATGATGAAGTCCTAGCACCAGCTGCCACCAATGGTCCATGGCTATGCATGCGAAGGACCAGCCTAGGAATGGAGAAGGGTTCTGAGAGTAAGGGCATCTGAGAGTAGCGAAAAGATCAACTGAAAGTCGTGTTCCCAAGCAGACAACCTGTGTTCTGTTTGATACAACTTCCCCAGTCGGCTTCTCTCTATGGTCTGCTTTCTCTCTAGAGATGACTCTGTATTCTGCTTGTTTGCTATTCTAAGAGATCTCTCTATCCATGTCCTGCTTGCATGTCTCTCTCTCTCTCTGTGTGTGTGTGTGTGTGTGTGTGTGTGTCTGTGTGTGTGTCTGTGTGTGTGTTCTCTAAGCAGTTCTCTCTTTTTATCCTAAAAATTTCTGTGGATAGCTCCTCTCCTGCAGAACAGAGGTTCAGTCCTTTATTTTACATATCAATCCAGTCATTTACTGCAGGTTTCCTTTTGATTATCCTATGAATCAGCATCCTGTGACCCCAGCCCTTTGATTCTTAACAGCATATGTTTTTTTTTTTTTTTTTTTTTTCATATCATTGCAAAAGAATTCACAGATCTGTCTGCCTTTGTTAAGCACAGATGATAAGCTGGTTGGGTGGGATCCTGCTCTGAAATTACCACAGTCCACCTCACCTGAGCCTAACCTTGCTCTGTTCTAGGCTGATCCTAAACTCAGGAATCTCTCTGCCTTTGTACATTTCAGACAAGCTGGCTCATTAATGCAGCTGCCTTTGTTCCCTTAGATCTGTGATACCTTATAATTCATATTGCCTCCTTATTTTTTGCATAGATGAGAAATAATATATTTTCAATTTCACACATTTAGAGCTCTTTCCCATAGCCTTAAGATCTAAGGCTGTACTGAAGGTCTCAGTGTTTACCTTTTTTTTTTTTTTTTTTTTTCATGGAGTCATTAATGTTAACAGGGAGGGCATTCCTCAGAAAGAGTCTTCTACTCCTACTGGGTCCAGAATATGTGTACATTATTACACAAACAAGTCTTATGTCCACAGCAGACATCAACAGTCATGGAAGTTCATACTCAGGCCCTGTTCGAGGGGCAGGAACCATGTCACTCTGTCACCACCAGGGCCACACTAGGCTAGGCATATGCAGCAGCACGAATTGGTGGTGATAATCTTGACTCATATTACCACTAGAGAACATGAGACTATCCCTGGTCAGGGTAGCCTGCAGAGACCATGTGGATCCACGGAAGCATAGCAGAGTTGGCCCTGGAAGTAGTGGCGTGGGTGAGTCACCTAGAAGGCATGTGTAAAAGCAAGCTTGACTCACCAGATAAAATTGTCATTGTGGAGGCTTACTCCTGAATAAACTCACACATTCTAGCTCATTCTGAACTCTGGCTGGCTCATTGAGCTTATCTGTCCAGGTCTAAACTCCTTTCTAAGCTGACTGATTCAAACTGGCTTCTCTTGTCTTCTCACTGAATTGCTCCACTTGTCCTCAAACTAACTCTGCAAATCTGCTCTACTCTGGATCCTTCTCATTCTCTGGCTCATTCTGTCTTCACCTGTCCCTATAAAACTGTTTCAGGAAAACTGCCATGTACACAACGCACACAACTTTCTCTTTCTTGCTACACTTAAGTACCTCTCTTTCCTATCTGTTCTCATGAGCATTGGGTATATCCTATCTCTGAGTCATTCTACCAAATCTTTCCCTAACTCATCATTTTATCCGCCACTCAGTTAGATGTCACTTTCAAATATGACTGCTTTCTTCTACAGATTAACTTTACCTTCATGGTTTGGGATTAAAGGTACATACTAAGGGTATATCTATTCTCCATCTAGGGGTATTAAAGGATCTTATTCCACCAAGATCACACAGACCTAGAAGATCATTAGGTGTGAGCATTTGTCAGAGCAGCCCATATTGCTGGGTGAAAAGTCCTCTACGCATATGAGTATGAGATAGCTGACCCTGTCACTCATTGACTGTGGGAGGGAATAGGCACAGAGTGGGAGAGCTATCCCTACCTCTCACCAGCTGGAGTACTTGGGAGAGTGGGCCCTGTACCTTGTCTGGACAGCAGCACAGCAGAGCTGATTTGGGGGCTGGGGGTGGAACACAGGGTAAAAGCACAGAAGAGCTGGCCATGCCACTCCTCTGCCATGAGGGGGCATGGATGTGGGAGTTATGTTCTCCCCTCCTCCCTTCCCCCTCATTGCTCCCTCAGGGGGAAATGAAAGCAAGAAAGCTGTCTCTGTCCCTCACAGGCTGCAGCACTGAGGAGAGTGGGCCCAATACCTCACCTGGGCATGACAGGAGAGTTGGCCCTGGTAGAGAGGGTACAGATGAGGTGACCTGAGTGTGAGAGAAAGGGAGAGCTGTCCTTACCACTCATCTGCTATGAGGTAGTGTGGGTGTGAGGTGATGCCTTCCCAACCTCTCTACCTGCAGTAGTTCAGAGAGCTGGGCCCTAGAACTAGCCCTGCCCCATCACTAGCTGTATAACTAAGGAGAGTGGATCCTGTACTGCACCTTGGCAACATAGTTGAACTGGCCCTGATGGTGAAGGCACTGGTGAGCCAGCCCCAAGAGTGTGAGAACGGGAGAGCTGTCTTAGCCCCTCGCTGAATATGGCACGTGGAAGAGGGCACTCTGCGCTTTGACTGAGCAGTTCAGTAGAGCTGGGTCTGAAGGCATGGGTGCATTGGGTGGCTTAGCTGGTGGTATGCTGGAGAACTTACCCTGGTGGTACAGATAATGGAGAGTCAACTTGCTGACCATTTCATCTACCACTCAGGCCCAGATCCAGGGCTCTAAGATGGCACACCGCAAAAATCCATATCATCTGTTAATGGTTGTGACAGGTGAAAGGGCCAGTCCTGCTGATCCAAAGCTGCAGGATCTCCATGACACAGGACAAAAACAGGATAAACATGGGGCTGGAGAGATGGCTCAGAGGATAAGAGCACTGACTGTTCTTCCAGAGGAATATGAGTTCAGTTCCCAGCAACGACATGGTGACTCACAACTATCTGTTATGGGATTCGATGCCCTTTTCTAGTGGGTCTGAAGACAGCAGCAACTTTATACTCACATATATAAAATAAATAAATTAAAAAAACAAAACAAAACACCAGGATAACCAGGAGGAAGCCTGGTGACGATCTAATATTGATGGTGTCACAGAAACCAGAGATCTCAAACTAGATCAATGACTCATTCCAATGAACATTTCCAAGTGAAGATGTACGGATAGAGGGATGTAGCATGGGTACTCACTGTGACATAGTAAGCTTCTGGAATGAGATAGTTTCTTTGCTTTATTTTATTTTGTTGTTTGTGGTGTGGTGTGTGTGTGTGTGTGTGTGTGTGTGTGTGTGTGTATGTGTGTGTGTGTATTAATTCAGTGGTAAAGTTGTGAGGGCAAAGGCCGTATATGAGGGGACAGGAAAATCAGTGACCCTGGAGTACATTCAAGTGGAAGTGTCTGCTTTCTTTGTAGACTCACGTAGGTTATAATGATATTTTGTTGGGGCAGACAGGTGAAGGAATGTTTTGCCAAATCAGATATGTGAAAGAATGTTTTTGCTGAAGCAGATACAGATGGAAGGATGATTTGCTAGAGCAAACATGTGAAAGAATGATGTTTAGAAAGAATATAAATATGACCTCACAAACGGTGGGAGCCTAAGCATTGGTTTGCTTTGCTCCCTCACTAGACTTCGCGGATGACACCCATCTCAAATTGTGTGCAGAGCTTTGCTTGTGGAAACTTTATAGAGAGAAGCTCATCAAAGAACCACTCCTGAGATTCCTGCAGCTGCTTGCTGCCTCCACAGACGCGGGCCAATTGCTAAGCCTAACGGTGTCTTCTGCCCTTGCTGCTTCATGTGTGGTGTCTGTCAAGTGAACTGGACTGCAGTCGCCTATTCATGTTTGGTGTTTCCTAGTGGACTGGACTGAGAACAGCTGCAGGCGATTCACATGAACTGAACTGCTGCTATCTTCACAACCAAGATTGGAATCACCCCAAAGAACTATTTCTAAACAGGTTAACTTCACTGTATCCTAATGACCTTTCTTTTCTACTACTTCTGGTGGGTGGGACGCTAGAGGGGAGGTTGAATTAAAGCAGGTTGTGAAAAATATTAGCTTACAGTACATAATATGAAAATGACAAGGGATCAATAAAGCTTTTTTTAAAAAAAGAGTAGATATTCATTGCAAGTGCAAACATCTTGCCATTTTTAAAGATAAAAATTATCATTTAATGCCCAGAAGTTTAAAAAGGGAACCAAATTCTCAATGACCAGTCAGGAGCAATGTGCCCACAAAAGTTTCACCAGAACAGTGGCTACCAGAAAAGTAGAGACTTAAGGATTCTTTGGAGTCAAGTTATATTGGATAGTGTTTTGCTAGGGCAAACACATAAAGGAGTGTTTTCCTGAAGTGGACACAGGTGAGGCTAAGACAAACTCATGAAGGAACTTCTGGCTGACGCAGACATAGGACATGTGTTCTGCTAAAACAAACACGTGAAAGGACATGTGATGAAGGATTCTTTGATAATGACACACATGTATTGGTCTGCCTTATATTGTGTACTTGAGATCCATTTGTTGGGACTCCTTAGAGAGAAACACACCAAAAATACTTTTGATGGTGTGCTATAGTTTCTTACTGCTTCTGCAGACCCTGGCTGATTGACAGAGTAATAATTAGCTGAGATGGAGTAATGTGTTGAGGCAAGGTGTGTAATGAGACAAGATGTGAAGGACACCTGGTGTTCGGAGGGAATATAATAAAGACTGGATGGACAGTGATGGAGGCTGAGCTAGCCTTACTTAAAGAGCTAACTGTACAACAATGGTTGGCCTCACGTCTTTGTTGATCTTTGCTGTCACTGTGAGACATACAGCCAAGAACTTCTCCTGACATTCCTGCTGGTCCCTCCTGTTGTTGATGGGTGTCGAGGCTGAGGCATGGCTGTCTCTTCTGGGTAGTGCCACAGCTGCTGATTCCTGTTTACTATCCTGATTCTACTGAACTGAACTAATGGTGATCCATAAAATATTTACAAATGGATTAAGCTGTAGCTATAGACCTGTGAACTGTATTGTCCATTTCCAACCAACACTGACAAAATTTGTTCCAAAGAACCATTTCTAGACAGGTCCACTTCCCCTGTATCCTTTCTTTCCCACTACCTCTAGTGGGTGGTGAGCAAAAGGGAGGTGAAAGCACTTAAGAACCATCATTAAAAGTAGACTGTAAAAAAAAAATTATCATTTAAAATATATCATTTCATAAATGGTTGCTTCTATACATTTTAAAGTACCTTCTTTTGGGTCTCAGCTAATAACTTAAAGATTAATTCTCTAACAGGATTCTCAAAATAATTTTCAAGATAAATAAAATGGACTCAAACATATGTCAAATTCCCTGAGACCTGGGTTGACAAGTCTCTTTACATAAGCTCTATCCTCAGAATTGGTGAAATGTCCAGCACATTTCCATGCAGGTACCTGAGAGAGCTTCTCACAGTGCAGGAATGATAGGAAGAAGCTGCTGGTACAACAGCCTCTCTGTCCATGTTGCAGAACAAGTTTAGAAATTGTAGTTAGAAGTATAAATATACTTCTGATGGAGTACCAGAAAATAATCATTAACCTGCTCAGAGCATCCCCCAAGACAATAAAGTCCTTTGGCAAGCTTATCTTGTGGCTCTTCTGGCTTTTTTAATCTCTATAAATTTCCAAGTGCAATTACTCAATGAGTGTCCCAGCATGAAATAGGTTTCAGTCTAGAATTATTTCTACAAAGTTCTCCTACAGGCCAGAAATGAAGTAACAGAAACTTCATGGGTCTTTGTGTTCACTATACATAGCCATTTTTCATTTAGTGACAGAGTAAACACCCCTGGAGTGACATTTCTGAAGAGAAGTTATGCGAACCAGAAGACACCCACCAAGGCCATTTTACCTGTGACAATGCATAGTCGGTGCGGGAAGTCATTGGCAAATGCCGTCACTGCTTGTGTAGGCTTTATGATCCATCAGGGTTACATGAAGTATGGATTCCAACTTTATTTGGCAGGCAGCTGCCAATGCCACAGAATAACCTACAAATACACGTGGTCAGAGCAGGTAGCAAATGCCTTCATAAACTCTACTGGCTGTATGGTTTATAAGGGAAGCAGGTGACTCGGAGACTTTGAGAGACTGTGGCCCTGCTAGTTAAGATCAAAGTCATCCTACCATTGTCAGGATAGCCTTCTGAGCTCAGTGCAATATGGAGGACTCCCTTCACTGGTAGGGTTCCTCTGACCTTGTCTGGGAAGATCAAACCCCACCCCCCAACCCCACATGACTCTACCTGAAGAATGTTGTGTAGCCTTGGTTAGGATTATAGTTTCAACTGACTTTCTACCAATAAGAACCCATTCAGCTAGCATTGGAGATTACTGAAATGCTTCCTCATGCAAATGGGGTATTTCAGTACCAGAAGTCTTCAGCCAATGACCTTTTCCCACCCTGGATAGTCTGACCCTTGTCCCCAGAATTATGGACCAATATCTTCTCAATGGTCCTCCGGGGCAGGGAGGGTCAAGAGATAATGAATGCAAACTCTCCTCTCTACGTTGTTCTTATCCTCAAAACAGTGTAGAGGTCAGGTTTGCTTCCAGGAAAGGTGAGAGCATTGTGAACCCTTGAACTCCGATGTGTAGTGTCTCAGAATTACTGAAGAAGAGATCTGAATGTTCTACTTCCAATTGTGCTGGACAGAATAAAGTAGATGGGATTTCAAAGAAAAATAAGTGAAGAATCAACCCAGATTTGACAGAGGTATTGCAATCCACATACTGATTGTCAGCCGACTGTTTTATTCTTATTTTGTTTTGTTTTGTTTTGTTTTGTTTTGTTTTGTTTGCTTTTTCTAATTTGATGGAGTTCTATGGATGTTCTGTGGTGCTTAGGCTTCCAAGAGAGCCCCAGTAGGATAGTTTCTCAAACTCTGTGCAGAAAAAAATAAAACATGAATTCCAACTTGAATATGTATGAAGATTTCTATTCTGCTTTTCTGGCCCCCTTGAGAAAGGATGATGTTTTCCCCAGAAGAGTCAGTATGTGATCAGCAGACCATTAGCAAGAGATGACTCTAACACAAGCATTGCCTTCAGCAATCTTCACTCGGAATGTATGTTTATATTAGCATCAGCTAAGAATCAGTATTATACATTTGCCCCTTTTTATCAGTTTATGTTTAAACATGTGCTTAATCCAAGTCGTGTTTATAGAGTCTTGGTAGAATAATAAACAAATCTGTCTTGGTCTCATCAGATGAAGCAATATGCTTTTTCTACCAAAGTCTATCATTCAGATTCTCATTGTTTAGAAACAAAAAAGTTTCTAAATATATGTAATAATTGTATTTTCTGTCCTACAATTTTGCATCTGAAATAATATAAGAACTTATTCCAGTTACATATATATATGTTACTGGAATAACACACACACGCACACCAGTGGGTCCATCTCAATATCTTCAGTTTCAATTCTCTTCCTCAGGATTTGTGTTTGTGTGTGTATGTGTGTGTGTGTGTGTGTGTGTGTTCTATGTTTGCCATTTGAGTACTTGTTTTACATGTGTTCTGATTCTCACTGATTTTTACATATTTACTTATTTGACTAATCCTATAATACATCTTAGTGTCAGAGTTGATTTGCTCTCACCATTAACTAAACAAATAAAAAAAAACAAAATACTTATAAAATGTGTCCTGGATTTGTGGAAAGGTTTTCCTATTGACACATACTGAGGACTGAAATGTTGGGTTGAAGACAGGCAGGCATGAGGGACAACCTGGGTGTGATTTCCACCACCACACAAAGAATATAAGATTGGACTGTTTTCTTTAGCTAATAGGTTTAAAGTTTTTCATTTTCTTCTTTTGCATTTCTGTTTGAGAATTTCTTCAAATACTTTCCATTTTATTTCAGTTTTAAATTTTGTCTTATGCAAATCAAAAATAAAAATAAATAAATCACAGAAATCACTATTTGTATCAAAACATACAACATGAGGATTATTTTCATATAGCCATTATGCCCTTTTGATTTATTGTGTCAAAACTAAAACAACCTCTTATATTAAAAATACACTTTGAATTTTAGAAATAAAAAAGGTTTCTTCCTTTCAGAGAGAATATTGGCTGCATGGATCAAGATACTCAGTTGACTAAAACAAATTCAAGTTCTTCAATTAAATAAAGTCTTCTGAAGTTTCTTCTCTCTAAGCTTAAGTATTTTACATAAAGCGCGCTTTTTCTCCCAGGAAAACAGGGACTCTTCCATGGAGTGGTTTTGGACAGGCTCACAGCCTTACTGGCTACATTGAATCCACTACCTCAACATCTATTTATCATTCAAAGTTAATTAAACTGGTTGCATATTATGAACACAGCTGTTAACTCTTTGAATCTGCTTGGGATGTCAGTGTGGTAAATTATAAAAAGTCTCACGTTTGACATATGACACCATTGTTTACCATTTCTATATCCAGATTTTTAGAAAGCGCCCACACTCTAAGCGTTATACTTAGTGCTGATAAAAGTACTAAAATAATGTGCACAATATTCTGACCCATTTGTGCTTGTCTATCAGACATCCATTGGTGTCCTTTTCTTCTCTCTAATCATTTTGGCCAACTTTGGAAGCCAAAAATAAATAAATTTGAAAATTGTATGTTTATCGAATATTCATTTGTATAAACAGCACAGATTAATACTGTAGTTTTATAGTGTAACCAGACCTCAGTATCATTCAAGTGGTTAGTAATAAGAAATTAGATGCTCATGACTGAAGACATCCCCCTGAGCACTTACCCTCTCACATAAAGTAGACCCACAGCAACATGCCGAAGCATGGCTTCCAAAGGATGAGTGGAAGAGCATTGTTCTGAATTTAAATGTGTGTTGGAAGTAATTCCTATACTTTGTAACTTTTAGGAGTTTTGCATAAATATACAATTAACACATATTTGCAAATAATTGTTGAGTACATACAACTTGATTTGTAAAACATAAATGAAAATGGCATAAGCTCATAGTGGGCAATGATATAGATGCATACACATTATAACAATCTACATTTAAGAGATATTTACTGATGTTGTATCTAAATGTATTATGAATACCATTACTCACAATATGGGTCTAGGATCTAACAATAGATGACATGACATGAAATTCAAACCAGAAGTCTTTAAAATTACACTTAAGTTTTGCTTTAGCTACTAACTTCCAGAAACATATACTTTGCTGTTTATATTAAGATTTCACAGTGTTTATATTTTAACTCCATTAGTTCACATAGTTTATTAATTTTATCAGATACAACAATGGTTAGTAAGACAGCCAGAACTTCTCGATGTGTTACCACGCAACCTGGCACACTTCATTTCCCTTGGCCTTACAAATATCACTAAATATTTACAAATATTTTTAAGAATATATGGAAATTAAGTACAAATTATTTTCCTCTGTAAACATAACAGCTTCTGAGGCACAAGTCAAAGCCTTCCCTTGAAAAGCATCTCAAACATTATCAATAATATAGTCAAAGAATATGTGACCTTTAAACAGTAAGTGTAAATGAGAGGTTATTACATTTTGGAAAATATAAATCATGATCAAATTAGCATGAATTTGTATGCACTGTCTCAATGCTGTAAGGAATAAAATAAATTGAATACACTCTAGTTGAATTTCGGCAAAGAACAGAACAGTTATTAAAATGGGAAATTAGAATATTTTTATGAATAAAATTAATGGGTAGAAAAGAGATAACTACATTATAAGAAAGTTGAGATGTGTGCATTCAGTAAAAAAAAAAAAAAAGACATGTAAAGACAGTTCCTTCCCTTTCCCTTTGCTTCTCCAGCCTTTTGCACATGAGACTTACAGCTATCATCATCACTGGTCCTCTGATTAGTTGGTTCATTGGTCTCCAAGTTTTTTGCGGGTAGCAATGAAAGCATCTTCTCTATGGACCAGCAATTGTACAGGCTTTCACAATAGATTGATGCTACATAAGTTTCTCTCCAGGACATGAATATGTACCTCTTCATCGTTGTCCATGCTCACTCAAACATTAGAATTTTAAAAGTGGATGCATAATTGCTATTACCATAAGAAGAACTCACTGGAGTCAGTTTTTTTTTTTTTTAAGTACAACACTTCTAATGTTTGAAATGCATAATTCTATAAAACCAGGAAAATTGCCTTAAATTGCTTCTTTTAATTTTGATCCTGGTACCCGAGGCTATCTCTTACTGTGCTATTTGTTTCTCTTTGGGTTTGATTCTTCATATGTGAGGCCTTTTTAGCATCAGAAGGAGAGGAGAAGGCAGAACAAAGAACGAAGCAAAACGTATTCTCGTATATTGAAAGTATATGAGAGTACGTTGATAAGATGAAACTTACAGATTTTCTGCATCAAGAATTTCTGTATAACTATAAAATACTCTCTTCAAGGTCATATTTTTTATGTGGTTCCCCCCTCCCCCATGTAACTGTACTATTTTGGTAGTTGTGGAAACTTTGTGAGTTGGGCCTAGTTAGATCAAATAATTCAATAGTCTATGACTATATCAAGATCCTAATTTTCTCTTGTTTCTTTCTCTTATTATTCATGCTCTTCTCTGCCACAGTTTTATTGCTATAATGTTCTACCAAAGCGTATGGCACTAAACAGTTCTAGAATAAAATGTAGAAAATTGAACCAAGATAATTATTTTATTGTCTAACTTGTTTCTGTCAGATATTAGGTCACAAGATTGGAAAAGTAATATTAAAAATATTGGTACTTGACTGTATTGTTCTTAAGCCTTTGACTCTGCTTTGTATGAACTTGAAAAAAATGTAGAGATGTAGGTTAAAGATGCCTGAAAATGCTCTAAGAACTCACTGGGTTGGTTCAATGGAGGTCGACCAGAATGCTAATAGGAAAGTACAGTCCAAACTCTGAAGTTTCAAAACAGACCAATCTCTGACATTTGAAAATAGAACAAGACATTATTAAAAAATGTCCATGTTATACTCTAGTAAGAGATTCATCTATACTGTAGTGAAAGTCCATGAAACTCAGGTTTCAAGGTGATACACAAATGGCTTTCAATAAGAAATTTCCTTAAAACACAGCATTCAGGTTTATGGTGTTAGCCAGATTTACAAAAACCAAGAGTGGGTGAAGGAATCAAATTAGCAAAATTTGAACACACATACAGCCTTTCCAGCACACAGACAGTAATTTTAAATTGGTGTCTTCTATGACTTATTCAAGAAAATGTAAGTAGACAGTAATAAATCTTTCAGATCTGTGGCTATGAAAAACAATGGCACATCTTCTATAGGTGTGGAAAGAAACCTTCTTGTGCCTCAGAAATTAGACAGAAACCACGCATTGCAGGCTCTGAGAAACAAAACTGTAAACTGATTAAAGACTTTCTCTTGAGAAGAGTAAGTTACCACTTTATTAGGGGTATTTAGGAAAATTATTTCTCAGGTTTCAGCTGGCAAAATGCTCAGAGGCTGCTTTAGCGATGGTGCAAGTAGCCAACAGATTTCTTGAATTGGCAGCTATGTGTGATGAGGCTAAGTGGTGCTTATTTTAAAAGTATGTAGAATATAATTGTTGGTCATGGAGGTTTCAGACTAGATTTAAAAGAAAAGTTTGAGTGTTCAGGCAATATGTAGAAGGAGAAGGACCCCCCCCCCCCAGAAAAGAAAGTTGAGGGTAAAGCAAAGAAAGAAACCTAAGCTGCAATGGAGACCCTAGGATGATGGAGATGCTAAGATGATGGCCTTGGAATGGAAAGCTACGAAACGTAACGAAACGAAACAAAACAAAACAAAACAAAACAAAGCAAAACAAAATAAAAAAGGAAACGTATTTTAAGAGAAACCATGTGGGAGTGGGTGGTTAGGGGAGCAGGGGTGGGGGGAGGGTATAGGGAACTTTCGGGATAGCATTTGAAATGTAAATAAAGAAAATAATAATAATTAAAAAAAGAGAAACCATGTGAATGCACACATTGACGCTATGCCCATCAGAACTCTAGATGCCTTGGCAACACAGATTTAATTTTTTCCCTGCTTTGTTTTGGTCTCACTGTATCATGTTGGCCATAATTCCTGACTGGGAAGGCAGAGGGAGGCACAGTTCTGTGTTTGAGACTAGGCCATCTACACAAAAGTTCCAGGCAAGTCAGGACTCCATAGAAGGCCTGCATCAACCCCCCTACTCCCCCCAAAAAACAGAAACAAAGAACAAATGAACAAAACCAACCAAACAAACAAAAACAAGCAAACAAACTGATCTAGAAAGTATGTCTGATTCCACCTTCTATTTTGAAGACTAAATCATGAAAAATTATAGAAATAATTTTTGACATGGTTCTAATGAGAAATATATCTTACTTTATTAACCACTAAAATAATGACATTCTCAATTTGGGACTTTTTTTTTGCTTCTCATTTTTAAGGAATTTTAAATTGGTGTCTTCTATGACTTATTCAAGAAAATGTAAGTAGAATACTTGTTATAATGGCCACAGCATTCAGAAAGCCTGAATTCCTCTTTCCAAGGAGGAAACACATCTATATTGCATATTTGATTTCTTGACCTCTTCAAAAGTCACAGCATGGGATGATTATGAGTTAATAATGGCTTTAATTATTAATCCGGCTTCAATTTTGAAGGAAACGTAAGTTCAAGGGCAGTTTGGAAAGTTGACGTTTTTAATAGACATTTTTTGTGTTCTTCTGCCTTCTGCACTTATGAGAGGATAATTGCAAGCTGATGATTTAATATGAAAAATAGATTTACACATGTTGACTTAATTTCACATTCTTATTACTGAGGCGCCACATCAATCTTCCTTTAGTAAAAGGGAATTATATCCTTGGAAATCAAATTTGTTGTGAGACACAGTAAATAGAATTAAGTGTATTGTTAAGTACTCGTTCTTTGATGCTTAGAGGGCGATGCCACCCTGCAGATCACTCTAGCTGGATGAAGCTCGTACTGAAGGATGGCTTTCTAACAATTAAGAAATTAGCACTAACAATTATGTGTCATCTCTTCTCTGCAGTTAACAGCATGATTAGTTTATGCCTAATTAAGGACTTAAATCTGCAAAGAATGTCTGGCTTCTGCTTTCCAGTGAATTTCTGTAGGCTACTTTCTAAACCTTCTTTGGTACACTAGAAGGGAAAGAAATTTTAATGGAGGCAAGTCTGAAAGGAATGTTGCTGATTCAAATTCCCAGCAAATTTTTAATTTTTCTGTCTTTTTAAAAAATATTTGTCATTTTAACTCATGCAAAGGAAAAATAGGAAGCAAGAAAGAAGTCAGCACCAATATGCTGAGAGTCTTCCTTCCCCTCCGTATAGGCTTCTCTTTGTTTTTCCAGATGACCACTACTCCTTAAGTGGCCATAATTAAACATGGACACAATTAAAGTATGTTAATGATTCTTCAAGTCATGCCAAAACATGACTACAGGAAACATCATCACAGAAAAGGCAATGAAAGCTCAGAGTGAATATCAAATAAATTGTATATAAAATGTAAATATATATATTCATGTTCTCACTATGCACATACATTTGTAATAATGTATACTTATGTGCACTGTATGGAAGTAGTGTCCTTATTTTCCAACTGAGGAACCTGTAAACTGGACCTTTCAGTATTTATTAATTTTCTGTCATTCAGCTAGTAAAAAGGCTGATACACTAAGGAAAAAGACATCAGGAGAAACTAATATAAAGGAAAGGTCAAAAGAGTGCAAATATAACCCCTAATTTGGAGTTGTCTTCATGATTAGTTATGCCCTTTCAAAGTTAAATTAACCTGAAAAGAATGTATTCTTCTGAAATAGAAAACAAATGGTTCTAAAGGTTTATCAAAACTATGACAAAGAGTCTTAATCCACTTTTGTTTTTCTTTTGACTTTTTTTGAATGACAAATTTATAAAATATAGCTGAGGGGAAAGCTGTTTGCTGTGAAGAGGTAAAATGAGGAACATTTACAATGACGACATGGTGAAAGAAAGAAACAAGAAACTGGAGGCTTACAACCTAACAAGCTACAATGTTTGTATGTCAGGAACCACAAGGCATTTTTTTCATATTTAGTTAAAACTACTTTTATCCAGTTTCCAAGTGGTAATGAACAAATTTAAAGAAATGAAAAGACAAAAAAATTAGAAGAAGAAATTATGCTTCTTTAATTAGGAAGACCACATATTGACCTCAGACATCCCCCACCCTGTCTTCACTAAGAATCCCATATTTGGTTCCAGTGAATGTGCAACAGATTCTCCAGGCATACCACTAGCTCTCTAAGCAAGAAAGCATTTTGTTCCTTTTTATCGTTGAAAGTGGCGAACTAAAGTGAAGCAGGAAAAAATCTGAAGACATCCTTACAACTTCCAGTTGCACACATAGCTTAAACACTTGTCAAAAATTTTAGAAAGCTTGTCAGCATTACTAATGACAACTGATGAGAAGTTTCAATTTACCTCAGAATTCTAGTACACTTTTATTGGAGACATAGTATTAGAAATCATTTTGATATTTTGAAGACTGATGCACTGAAGCACAGTAGGTGTATATGCATGTGTGCATGAATATCTTTACGCAATGGGGTGATTCAGAGTCCTGTAGACACAACTGCTCATCAGATATTATCCTTGGCCAAGATTTGACCCTGAGATAGCTGAAGATAAAGATGAGAAACAGAGCAAAACATACCAAAGGCGTCACACAATGTAGGTAAACACCTAACTACTGAAGTACACCTCTTTCCCCAAACACACCCTCATAAAAATTAATTTGTTCAATTATGTACATTTTCAAAAGTAATTTCTATATGATTATAGCACTCATTGTTCTATCATAACAACCAGAGTACAGATCACAGTATCCACACCAGAACGTTCGCAAATATCAGTAACTTCAGTTTCAAGGAATCCAATATCCTCTCTTGGTCTCTTTGTTGACCTCCAACATACATACACACACACACACACACACACACACACACACACACACACACACACACACATACATAAATAATAGATATAGATGATAAATAGAGAGATACATAGATACATACATATATACATACGTACATAGATGGTAGATGATAGACACACAGATAGATAAATGGATATAGATGGATAGATAGAAAGATAGATAGATACATACATACATACATTATAGATAGATAGATAGATAGATAGATAGATAGATAGATAGATAGATAGATAGATAGATAGACAGACAGAAATAGTTACTACCCAAATAAGAATGGCTCTATGGACAGGACGTTTAACCTGAAACTATCTATGGACTTTCACATCTTAGTTACATTGATTGGCGTGAAGTGGAATTTCAACCAAAATCTGGATCTGTCTTTATAAGCATCAC
Source organism: Mus pahari (assembly GCF_900095145.1). Lineage (NCBI taxonomy): Eukaryota > Metazoa > Chordata > Mammalia > Rodentia > Muridae > Mus > Mus pahari. The sequence goes on along the minus strand of NC_034611.1, from coordinate 35,997,142 downwards.
TTTTATATATGTAGAAAATAAATTTCAGCAACACTGTGATTTCTGTCTCCAATGATGTCCTGACAACAGAAAAAAAGGTTTTCATTTGTTCCAACTTCATGTATGTAATAGATAAAATACAATACTTATTCTATTACCATTTAAAATAACTTGTTTGGCAAAGAAACTCCTGCAAAAAAAAATAATTTCCTTGTGTTCATTTTATTCACAGGTCAATTTCTGTTTTATCCTGGTAAACACAAGATAAATGAATTCTCCTATCTAGGAAGCAGACGAAAAATATCATATATCAACTATTCCTACTTACCAATTATATGTCTGGAAAATATTTCTACAATGTTTTGTCACTTTTATAACTCCTTCAGAAAACATCTTGCGTTTTAATACCAGTATTACAAAGCTTATCTTTGTGTCTCACAAGGTCTGTAATTCTAACCTGCCTTCCCCGCTCCCCCCACCCCCCCCCACACACAATACCTATAATTCCTTCAAGTTTTAAAGGACAAGTCAGTGAAACAATGGCTTATTTATCTTACTGAGGGCCTTTTGCCTGGTAAACCATCCCATAGAATTGAGTCTGTACCTTAGGTTAAAACAGAACTCTATGAATAAATATTTTATGGTAAAGTTTGAAATGGAAATGGTCACTGGAATACTTATTTGTAATTTAATTCAAATAGACAGTTTTATGTCATGATACTGCTGAAAGAGAGGATGGAATAACAAAAGAACGAAAGGATACTGATTCTGGGAATACTGAATTAAAATGCACTATAAATAACTACCTTTGTTAGCAGTTTTAATGTTATCCTTTGATCTACTTCTTTTCAGGCTGGTTCAGAAAGTCCATTGCAAGCATCCAAGTAGAAGGGCATTTAATGACAAGCATCTATTCTATGGCAGTATTCAATATTTATTTGATTTAAGAGCATTATCTAGTGAACACAACTACATTATAATGGGTGAATCAATGATTTATGTTGAGCCAAAATATTCATCAATTAATAATAAAGAATACTGTCTGCTTTTGCAAAAACAAAGTGAACAACAAATAAACACATGCACACAACCATCAAAATATCATCTCCTCATTTGTCTCTGACAGTAGACAAATTATACTGTGACACTAAGTAGATATATTAAAGCTTAATGAGAATTACATATCTGTAAAATATGAAACAAGTTCTTCCCTGAACTACCGATCTTTTCTGCAATTGTAAATGATATATACGCCTTCAAATTTTATTCTAAGTAAAATTAAAATTAACAAAAATGCAACTAACGTTTTTCTCTAACAGCAATTGTGTATAACAATAAATAGTAACTGAAGCAGGATAGAAAGCTTTTCTTTAGTTATACTAAAACAATTTAAAGAACAAATTATATGTTGTATATTTAGTAGAAAGTTCTCACTATATATACAATTTATGCCATTCAATTGTCACTAATTAATCATTGCTTTTAATAGAGCAAGCAATAATTATTAAAGGTTATACCCTAGGACTTGGCTATATCACAGAGCTATGCAATAGTATTATATAACTTCAACAGTTGACTATCTTGTTTAGTTCTATGAACAGATACTGGGTTTAGAGTTGTCATGATTTGCATTGTATCATAAACTGAAGCTCTAGAAAGTAGAGACCCTCCCCATTTCTGCAGTATCTAGAAAAGTGTTTAATGTAAACAAACAGGATCAATCACAACACATCTCAGGGTCTACTAACTATCCTGCTCTGTAACATCCAACTTATCAAGGTGCAAAGGTTTGCTGTTAGATTTGGTTGCATGTAGATGCAGATAAACCAATGCATTTTGTCTTCTGAATCACTATTGAGATCAGATAATAATTCCCAACAAATCATCAGAAGCCTTTTCAGAAAATCTGGGAGGAAAAGACATTGTAGGTATTGTAAGGGGACATGCACTTTTTTTTCTTTTATTGAAAATAGGTATTTTTCCTCAGATAATGTATGCTCATTATAGTATCCCCTCCTCCCACACTTCCCACTTCTACCCCACTTACACTCCCATCTGGATTCACATCCCATTTGTTTATCACTAGAAAACAACCAAGCTTCAAATAATAGAAATAAAATAAAATAATTTAAATAAAAGCAAGAGAAACACATCATAAGAGGACAAAAATAACCAATGGAAAGAAAAGAGCCAAAGAAAAGACACAAGAAACAGATACAAACAGAAATCTACTCCTTGGCATATTCAAGGATTCCAGAAAAACACCAAACCAGAAGACATAATATATACACAAAGGACCTACTGGATAAAAAGAGAGAAAATAAAAATAAGATGAAATAAAAACATTAAGTTAAATCCAAAAACTTGACACAACACTGCAAGGCAAGAATCCTGAAAAAGTGCCCTTGAGTTCATTTTTTGTTGCTAGCCTGGACTTGTGGCCAACCCTGGATCGTAGTGTGTTAACGCAGTGAGACTGTGTTGGAGAAAACTAAATTTTCATTTGCAAGTAGTTACCAACAGGAGAAAGCTTCTAAGTTAAGGATGAGACCTGTGTCCAAGTCCCCTTTCAGCTCCAGGAGCCCATCTGCTGCATACCTGTGTGCATCATGGTCATGCTGCCTCAAACTCTGAAATTTCACATGTGTTTTGTCCCTATTGTGTGTAGAAGACCTAGTTTCTTTCCTTTGTGTCCTCTGTCCCTTCCAGATCCTATATTCTTTCTAGCTCCTCCTCCATGGGGTACCCTATTTCTTGTAGGGAGGGATTTACTCTAGGTATCCCATTTAGGGCTGAATGCTCTAATATCTCACTCTCGGCACATAGTCTGGCTCTGGGTCTCTGTATTTGTTCTATTTGCTGCAGAAGGAAGCTTCTCTGATGATGTAAGATGCTGATCTATACATTTAGCAGAATGTCATTAGGAGTCACTGTATTGCCACATTCCTTTAGTTAAAAAGCAGTATTTGATTTTACCCCCAAATCTCTGAACTACGGAGCTATTTCTCCACTTTTATTCATATTTTTCTAAGCATACTCTTGCTTTTATTTTACATCGTTTAATTTGATAATTTATCAAATGGTAATTTAACTGAAATATTTTCTTACTTCATTTTAGATAATTGTAAATGATGTTATATTGTTTAAACTAGGTTCTTTCTATTAGATTATTAGAAAAATTTCTACAGTATGATCCTGATAATTACACTATCATGTGTAACTCAACACAAGAATCATTTCCATTGAGTATAAGTTTTTATCAAATCATGTTTTAACATTTTATCAAATTTATCAATTAGCATGATTTACAAAGGCTTAATGCAACTAGTTCACATAAAGATAAAATAAAGGTAAACCATGAGGGAAATTAACACAACTAACTAATGAATTCAATGTAAAATAAACAAAGTAATGAAGGAAGGACAGCCTTGAAAATGGCAAATTTTAGCATGGAGACTTAGTGATTGAAGGAAAGGTTGTACTGCCATTAATAGCATCTCCAGGCAGAGAAACACATCCATGCCATTTTAGTTTCTAATGATTCTTATCATATTCCATTTTAACAGACATAGGGAAGAAAAACAGAATTGTCTTTAGACGTTGATGGCTACTCCCATATCAGCAGAGTTCATAACAAGGTCTGTAGACAGAGAGATCTTGGAATGTGAAGGAAGGACAAGAAGAGCCGTGACAGGTGGGCAAACACAAGGAGCGTTAGAAAGAGAGCAGGAAAAATGAGAGAGGAAATCTGAAGTGGCTGGCACCTGCTTAGCAGAGCAGAAGCTGCTGAGAGTCTCATGTTTGTGGATACTTATAGACATCTTCAAGGGCAGTGTACATTGTTTCTCCCAAACACACTGACCCTTTAGAATTTGAAAGAAAATCATATTTACCTTTTAGAGAAGTCCTCTTATTGAATTGCTAATCTCTTGGTGATATAAGTCCCACAGATCCAAGTGGAAAAAAAAAATGGTTTTTGGTCAGCTGAAAAATAAGTGAAAAATGAGCAAAATTTTATTTTAAACAAAATTTCAAATGTTAATGAATTATGCTTACATAGAGTTTAATGTCATTTGTTATGTAAATATAAAATGGGACAGTTTTATTTATTAAATGTATATGAAATTTCTAGACAGTAGATGTTGGTTAGATCTTTCTTAGATGTTATCAAACATAAATAGATCAAGGTGGAGTGCAGACCATCACCCATAAGAACCTGATCAGAAATGGTGAAATCATGGCCAAAAATATTGTAGAAGTATCACAGAACACTGCCCCCAATCTAAAATACCCAGAATGATGCTCATGTCAATTTCACATAGGATGGAGTGGGGATGAAGTATATGTGCTACACAGATGAGATTTGTATTCACATATAATAAAAACTTATATCAATAATTGCATACATGAACCAGGCATGGTGGCGCACACCTTTAATCCCAGCACTCGGAGGCAGACACAGGCGGATTTCTGAGTTCGAGGCCAGCCTGGTCTACAGAGTGAGTTCCAGGACAGCCAAGGCTACACAGAGAAACACTGTCTCGAAAAACCAATAATAATAATAATAATAATAATAATAATAATAATAATAATAATAATTGCATACATGTGTAGATCATATATTTTTATATATATATGCACACATATATGTGAATAGGGTAAGCTAGGCAATGACCTATTTTTCAATAAGTAACTAAGTATCTTTACGAAATATTTAAAACAGTCTTACACAGTTCATATGGAAGCAGTTTTTCACAGTGCACTTTAATACTCTCAAAACATGCAGAAACCCTCTCACAAATCTTTTTTTACACTATCCCTAAAAATAAGAGAATAACATCATAGATTTTATTCATTCTCATTAAAAACAACTGTATAGAGATATTAACAGTGTTTGTTTATAGATAAGAAGTCATAAATATGTATTTTTATTTTAAACTGAACATTTACACAAATTTTGCATGTTATGAACTTCTGATATATATGTGTGTGTGTGTGTGTGTGTGTAAAATATATTCTGTGGCCAATGGCTTGTAAATTTAGGTCGTAGACACCAAAAACGAAGGATGTGAAGACTTAGAATGACATCTACTATGAATGTGAAAGTCTTATGAGGCACAGGGCTACAAGGCCAGCTTACAAGGACATCAGCTATTGATGCTCAGTGATGAGACAGGTTTTCATGCATAAGTTCTCTTCGGATTTCCACAATTTCTCATTGTGAACATGTCCCCCTGGGGTTGGAACTTTGAAGGTAGGGTGAAAATGTTGCATTTGCATCAAGACTGGGAGTAGAATGAAATGTCAGTCTATAGGTTAATAGGGGTTAAATGATGTAGGTAATCATGGAGATGTGACCTGGGGGGGCAGGGGAAATGACAGGAGGTGAATGCATCTAGTTACTATACTGACGCATCAAGGTAGTATGGGTGCAGTTGTTTTACATTCTCCAGTGTATTTTCCAAATATCCCACATTGTGAAGATGTTTTGTTATAAAATGAACAAAACATTCCAAATGAAATTGATAGAAACATTTCTTTCAAATGACTAAGAACAGTCTAAAAAAAAATCTTTGTAGTCATCAAACATTGCCAAGCAGTTGGAAAGATGCATCCATAATTCCTTTTAACTCAAGGCTCTCCTAATTAATGAATTGCACATTGTTTAAAAAGTGTTTAATATTTAGAACAGCCACAGATTCTTTTTTCTAGTTTTTTTTTCTGCCTCTTACTTGAATCATATTTGGACATCTTTGTTCCTATTTCCATTGGTCCATGTAGTAGGAAATCTCTGTCAATGTCCAAACACGTGTTATGATGCACCACTTTAAACTGTTTTAATAGTATACACAATAACATAAGTGGATCAAACTTTTGTCTACCTACATTGTTCTCTTTGTGGAAACACTACTTTCTTTCATTATCGTATTGATGAAATTCTACCACTTCAATAAATGATCAGCTTCAGTGGACCCAAGAACACTGGGATTTACATTCTTCCAAATTTCCACACTGACTTGCAGTGAAGTATATACCTTCACCAGATTTTGAGCTTATTTTTTTTCTTTTTTTATTAAATTGTTTTATTTGTTAACATTCCAAAAGTTATAATCCTGGTTCCCCCTTCATGACTACTTCACCCATTCCTCCTCCTCTACCAGCTCTGGGAGAGTGCTGTCTACCCACACCCACCTCACCCCCACCAGTAATACTCTTCCCTGGGGCATCAAGTTTCCACTTGACTAAGTGCATCCTCTCTCACTGAGGCCATATAAGGCAGTCCTCTGTTACAACCATGCCCAGGGCCATGAACTAGCCCAGGTATGTTCCTTGGGTCTTTGGCTTAGTTTCTGGGAGCTCTGAAGGATCCAGATTAGTTGACATTGTTGTTCTTCCTATAGGGTTGCAATCCCCTTCAGCTCCTTCACCCCTTCCTCTAACTCTTCCAAATGGGTCCCCGACTTCAATCCAATGACTGGCTATAAGTATTCACATTTGTCTCAACAAGTTGCTGGTAGGACCTCTCAGAGGACAGCCATGACACACACAAGATGGTATATGTAAGTGTCAGGATATTGTGTGCACACATGAGATGGACCCCGAGTTGAGCAGGACAGTGGGTGACCTGTCCTTCAGTCTGTTCTCCATTTTTGTCCCTGCATTTCCATTAGACAGGAACAATTCTGGGTTAAAAATATTGAAGATTGGTGGGTTGGTTCCATCTATCTAACTGGGGTCCCTGTCTATCTACTAGATGTGGTTTCTTCTGGTTCCATCTCCTCACTGTTGGGCATTTTGGCTAATGTCATCTCCATTGAGTCCTAGTAACCTCTCACTTCCCAGGTCTCTGGGGCTTTCTAGAGGATTCCCCTGCCCCCCCCCCAGACTGCACTGCCACATATTTTGATTCATTCTCTTGTCTCTCTGGGCATCCCTCTTGTCTCTCCCCATACCCAATCCTGCCTCTCCGTTTACCCTCTCCTCTATCCTCTCTCACCCAAGTTCCTTCCTCCCTCTGCCTCCCATCATTATTTTGTTTCCCTTCTAAGTGGGTTTCAGTTGTCCACACTTGGCCCTTCCTTCTTGATAAGCTTCATACGATCTGTGACTTGTAACATGGGTATTCTGGGTTTTTTTTGGCTAATATCTGCTTATTAATACATACCATGGATGTCCTTTTGGGTCTGTTTCATCACTTAGGATGATAATTTCCAGTAACGCCCATTTGCCTGCAAAATTCATGGTAACCATGTTTTTAATAGCTGAATAGTATTCCATTGTGTAAATGAACCACATTTTCTGTATCCATTCTTCTATTCAGGGTTATCTGGGTTGTTTCCAGCTTGTGCCTTTTACGAATAAGGCTGCTAGGAACATAGAGGAGCACGTGTCCTTGTGATATGGTAAAGCATCTTTGGGTATATTTCCAGAAGTAGTATAGCTGGGTCTTCAGGTAGATCTATTTCCAATTTTCTGAAGAATCTACAGATTGATTTCCAGTGTGGTTTTATGAGCTTGCAATCCCACCAGCAATGGAGGAAAGTTCTGCTTTCTCCATATCCTCGCCAGCATGTACTGTTGCTTGAGTTTTTGATTTGTAGCAATTCTGATTACTATAAGGTAGAATCTCAGAGTTGTTTTTGACTTGCATTTTCCTCATGATTAAGGACATTGAACATTTCTTTTCTTTTTTTATTTTATTAGATATTTTCTTCATTTACATTTCAAATGCTATCCC
>NC_034611.1:35979059-35988280 GCF_900095145.1 Mus pahari | reverse complement strand
GTATTCCTCAGTTGAGAATTCTTAAGTGCTTCTCAGTCATTCTTGATTTCAAGATTTCTCTGTTGAGAATTCTCTGTTTAGCTTCTCTGGAGTCTAACTTCTTGACTTCTTCATATATATTACATATTAGTCCTTTATCAGATATAGGGTTAGTATATATCTTTCCCTAATCTGTGGGCTGCCATTTTGTCCTATTGACAGTGTCCTTTTCCTTACAGAACCTTTCCAATTTCATTCGGTTCCATTTGTCAATTGTTGATCTTAGCGCCTGAGCCACTGGTATTCTGCTTAGGAGATTTTCTCAGTGCCAATGAGTTCAAGGCTATTTCCCAATTTCTCTTCTAATAGATTCAGTGTATTTGGTTTTATTTGGAGGTCTTTCATCATTTATACTTGAGCTTTGTATAAGGAAATAAATATTGATTAATTTTCATTTTTCTATATGAAGACTGCCAGTTATCCCATTATCATTTGTTGAAGATGCTTTCTTTGTTTCACAGTATGGTTATGGCTTCTTCGTCAAAGACCAAGTGTTCATAGGTGTGCAGGTATATTTCTGGGTCTTTGATTCTATTCCATTGATCAACCTGTCTATATCTGTACCAATACCATGTGGTTTTACATCACTACTGCTCTGTAGTACAGCTTGAGGTCAGGGATGGTGATTCCCCCAGAAGTTCTTTTATTGTTGAGAGTTGTTTGGGCTATTGCAGGTTTTTGTTTTTCCATATGAGGTTAAGAATCACTCTTTTCATTATCTGTGTAGAACTGTGCTAAAATTTTGAGATTTCATTGAATCTGTACATTGCTTATAGCTACTGCTAGCATATTCATTTCTCACTGTCAGTAAATGCCATATGGAAGATGTCAGTAAATACTAAAAGTGATAATATAAGACAAATACAGAGACTAATTAGCTCAATGTAGCACTCAAATAAAAACATTTATTTTACCATTTTAGGAATTGTTTGGAAATTTCTTTGGAATGGTATATTATAAAGACACATTTCTTATGAAAATCTGTTTTCTTTAAATTACCTGTGGTCTGATAATCAGGTTGTGCTCCATTTACTGATCTTTCACTTGTCAAATGTTTGATGAGTACCTACATTGTATCTGAACAGAACTAGAAGCCAGACAGTCAGAAGAAAATAGCAGATATGCGCAAATTCTTCATATAGTTTCATTGAAGCATAGAGTATGACTATTAAATAACAATCTTCCAAATTTTGTTATTCTTTGTAAAAAGTTATCAGGACAAAATTCAGTATATCGTATAAATTTATAAACACAGGTTACAGATGTTATCTTTAAAGGAATAAATGGAAGATTCATTTGTAAAGATATTTATGGTTGGAAGGTCAAAATGTTGACAAGTATTAGTTGTAGAATCTTCAGTGTGTCAATGATGATTATAGACTAGAAATCCAATGCTTATCAGGAAATAAACAGTGTGACTTTGGAAATGGAGGAATATAATATGTGGATGGTAGAGGCTCACTGGTTTTTTCAGTAGGACTTTTGCTCTACTGGACGTAAGAGGAAGAAATCCTTTTTCTAGAGTTGTGTAAGTAACACTATATCACATTACTCACAGCTGATACACAAGTAGATACTGAATTGCTTGACATATTACTAAGAGGAAACTATTTTTCTAATTAAGTATGTTTCATTCATTTTTTGAAGGAGGTAAAAAAATAGTTTTAATATTAAAAACAAACTGCAATATAACATTGTGATGAGCTTTAGAAAGAAAGAGTTAAACAAAATATGTCCAGAAATGCACTAATCCATTTAATAAAAGAACAAAACTATGTAAATATTATATTAGAATATATTATAAATTGCCCTAATTTAAGCATTCTTAAATTTGTATGGTATTTTCAACTTAAAAATCTATAGCATAAGTTATCTTGTCAATGGCTGAAATGCTCCTAAAATATTTCTTATTCCTTTTTCTAAAGGACTTAAATAATCTGGCTTACCCACACTCACTGCAAAACACATCTGCTCTTTCTGCTTCCAATTTCTTTATTTTCGTTTTTTTTTTTTTTTTTCCTTTTCTTGCCCTTTTGGTTTTATTTACAAAACAACTCCCACACTCCTACACCTAAGCTCAGAAACCATCGTGAGTATAAAAACTTTAACAACCAACATACCTGGGACTTTGCTCTGAGGTAGTGTCTTCCAGAAACATCAGAAGCTATGCCCATAAATTCTCATCAACATGACTGCCTAAACATAAGCTGAATAAAGACAACAGCAATAGACATCCAAATGAGAGTAGATCCAACAGGCCTCAAAATTAAACAGCGAACAATAGACAAATAAGAAATGCTGAGAGCAGGAGGGACAGTTCTCTCCAAGGAAGAACACACCAATTGGACATCAAATATCCACTGGCTATCCAATACAAATTAGTTTAGTCAGCTCCAAAATTGTGCATACTAATATCACTATACAGATGGAGTGGTTGTATTTATTTAGTGTGTGTGTGTGTGTGTGTGTGTGTGTGTATATATATATATATATATATATATATATATATATATATATATATATATGCTGTTCTTATTTCATTAACTTCTACTGATTAAACACTATTGCACAGACATTGAAGGTTTCCATCTTTTTTACTGTTAGAATAATATTTCAAGTAGTTATTTGAGAATTTCTTGTCACAAACTAAGATTGTATTCACTTCAATGCCTCAACTCCTCACAGACTAACCCCTACCTTCTTAATTACCAAACTTTGATTTCTTTTATTTCCTTTTTCCACCAAGTCAACTTTGTGTTGCACAACTACTCTTGACAGTATGGCCTGCCCTGATGTTGTCAGCCTACTGGGGTGGAGGGGTGTCTCATCAAGTCTACCTCTTCCAGCAACTATCAATGCTCATCATCTCCACAGTTAGTCTGATACTATATCTTCCTATCTTCTTCTCTGCTGGAATGCTGTCTGGCTTCAGTTTACACATGTCTTATCTATAGTGTCACAACCACTGTAAGTTCATATGTGAAAACCGGTCTGCTATGTCCAGAAAATGCAGCTATCTTGAAGTAATCAACTCTCTCCAACTCTCTGTGTTCTCTGTTCAGCTTTAATCCAGGAGCTTTAGTGAGAAGGTTGTGATCTGGATGTCTCATGTACTTCTAAGGACTCCATATCTCTTATTGGCTACCATTGACCAGTTGAGTATCTAAGTGTAAATTGCAATGTACTGCAAAAAGCTGCCATCTTGAACTTATCTTAATTACTGCATTTCCGATTTTAAATTCACTCCATCTGATCGAGTTGGTTTTTCTTCTCACATCTCTCCAGAAAAGTATATAACTCATCAACAAGGTCAACTTTCACAAAACAAGCTAATACACACAAAATAAGAAGGATTAAAATATACTGCTAGCTCTCAAGTCCACATCATTCTGCAGTGTGTCTGTTTTTAGCGACATTAATTACTCGCCAAAGCATAGCAACCTCCAAGTCGCTTCAGCCTATCATGTAAATGCACATGACTACACAATTACTAATTTTGACAACAGATTATTTACCCATTAACTTGAAAAGGCTCAACTACAGCTTTGCTCTCTGACTGTGCAGCTCTGTATTTTGGCAGTTTTTATAAAGAAAACATTTGACCCACAACACTGCAGTATTTTTGTTTGTTTTGTTCTGTTCTGTTTTGGTTTTGGTCATTTATATGAAGGAATATTGCTATAATCATTCAAAGGATAGTAAAAGGCTTACAGTGTGTTCACTAATAAAAACAATGAGCAATCTACATTCTCTTTCAGTGGAATAGAATTTTCCATAGAAATGAGAATTGATTATTTACAGGGAAAAGTTTTTGTACAACAGTAAAAACACAGTTTTACTGGGTATGCTGGAATACTCTTATAATTCTGACACTCAGAATACAGGGGCAGGAACATTGCTTCAAGTTCAAAGCCAATGTATTACATACAGTAAATTCTAGGATTGCCTAGATTCTACATAGTACATTGTAAGACTTTTTCTTCACACACACACACACATACACACACACACACACTGGACTGCAAAAAGAAAACAGTCAAGTGGGTCTTATATACATAAATACACACAATTCTTATTTAGAAACTTAAGATGAACAACTGAAACTAAATTTGAAGAATACAATCATTAAAAGATCTTTAATATTCTGGAATATTGTATTAACAGTAGCAGTCAAGCCATTTATTCTAAAAGTTGTGGTGGAATAATTAGCACTGATTAAATATTCTGCCTCCCACAAAGGAATTTGTGAACTAATGCTTTCTTGTACATGGAAATGCTTTAGTACATTGTTCAAGTTATGTTATATTTGTTACCAGTAATATAATTAATAAGCACTTTGTCTTGGGGGAAGCATAACATATGACCAACGAGATCCTTGATGTATAATGCCTTGGCACCATGTGAATTCATTCATTGGAGTTAATATTAAAAGCATCTTTTCATTGTTTCCATTATCATTCAGATACTGACTCTTGTGCATTTCTACCTACTAATATGGTGCTGCCTCTGTATGGTGTTCAGGGTGATTTTTCTCAAGGTGGAATCGCTATTAGATCATGTTTCCCCCCCCCCCTTTTTTTTAGATCTATCAATTTCAATGTTTTGAGATCAAAATTTTGTCTTCTGCCTATTTTAACATTTTGCTTAAAGTATGTCCTTCTCAGCCACCAAAGAGAACTCTTAAAATTTGTGATTAAGGATGCTGAAGTCCAGCTTTCTTCAATTGATGGCTTTTGGAATGTATACTGGTAAGAAAGGACTTAGTTTTCTTTAAGGGGTTAGCCATGGAGAGTTTAACCATTCTCCAGTGAGTGTATGGGCAACATAAGTTTGTCTTGTTTTTATTTCTTCTTCTTCTTCCTCTTCTTCTTCTTCTTCTTCTTCTTCTTCTTCTTCTTCTTCTTCTTCTTCTTCTTCTTCTTCTTCTTCTTCTTCTTCTTCTTCTTCTTCTTCATCATCATCATCATCATCATTATTATTATTATTATTATTATTCCCCTTCCCCTTCCCCTTCTCCTTCTCCTTCTACCCCTCCTCTTCTTCCTCCTTCTTCACCTCCTCCTTCTACTTATCATTCTTTTGGGGGGAGGTTACAAGTGTTGGGGGCATATATATGAAGACTAGGAATAGAGTGGACATGGGGTTTGTGATGTGAAATTCTCAAGTAATCAATATATATATAAATATTATAAAAAATTATCACCTTATCTACCTCTTCTTTAAGGAACATGTCTATGCAAACATCTTATCCACTGAAAACTTCTCTGCCTCTTTCTTGTATAGTGTATATAGTCTTATACATCAAGAGGTGACAGCACATTTTCTTCATTACACTTGCCACATTTAGCTTTTGGGTTTCCTGCTTCTCCTGCTCCTGCTCTTCCTCTCCTTTTCCTCCTTTTCCTTCTCTTTCTCTCTCTCTATGTCTGTCTCTCTCTGTGTTTCTCTCTGTCTCTGTCTCTTGTCTGTGTGTGTGTGTGAGTGTGTGTGTGTGTGTGTGTGCATGTGTGTGTGTCTGTGTGTGTATGTGTGTGTGCGCGTGTGTGAGAGGGTTTCTGCTATGCCCCAAGGCTTTACATATTCTAAACAAGGTCTCAACATATAGAGATATATCCATCCCCAGTCCACCTTTACCTTTTATTTTAGTTTTATACTATACATCATTTATTAGGCTCACAGGAATCAGAATATTGTCTGCTTTTCTTTAGGATGGTAGCCTTTTAAAAAAACACACAAATTTTGTTGTATAATTACAATCCATTAACCAGCCATGCCTTTGAATGAGGATTGATCGTGGATCAGAAATGTCTTATTTCTACCTCACAACTCACAAGTATTGTGTACTTGAATGCTGTGTGTGTTAAATATCACAACAGAAACACATCTGTGCTTATTGGCTAGTTCAAGGGACAAGTTTTCTTAGCATAATTTGAATAAGAACCATAGGAATGACGTGTGATCCTTGTCATAGAATCCAGGGCAGTCCAGTTTTCAACTGTAACCTACAAATATCTCAGGAAGACTCAGCTCTTGACAGAATCAAAAGAAGGTAGAGGAAGCCGGGTATAGTGGCACATTCTTTTAATCTCAGGCCTTGAGAAGCAGAAGCAGGAAGATCTGTGAGTTCAAGGCCAACCTGGTCTACCTACTAGTTCTAGGATAGCCAGGGATACATAGCAAGGTCCTGTCAAAATAACTAAATAAAAACATAAGAAAGAAAGTAAGAAAAAAAGAAAGGAAGAAAGGAAGGAAGGAAGGATAAGTGAATGAATGAATGGATGAATGAATGAATGAATGAAAAGATAAATTTTTTCGAAAAGAAGAAAATATAAAATTTGAGGTAGATACAAAAAAGCAAAAGAAGAGGCTATGAGCAAAGGGGCAGAGTCCCCTGGGGTTTGTCCTTCTGTGTTTCTTCATTTCTTGACCTCTATTTGCATGCTTAGAAAATGATTATGTTTACCTGAGCTAGGTGATGTTTATAAACATTGAATCAGACATTACTGCAGACACAGAGTTTCTTACACATTATGATTTTTTCCATCATCTTATTTGCTAAACGCTGTATACCTCCTAATGCTGCTATTAGATTATAATGAAATATCAATGTAGAAGTATAATCACTTCTAAAATTTAACTGACTTCTTCATACAATAATTTAATAAACATTAATTGCATGGTCACTATGAGGCAAGCGTTTGGTTCATTTAGATTCAAAATTGAATAAATTATAATGTTTCTGAGAGGCTCACTGAAGAAAATCTTTAAGGATAACCATTCATTATTATGTAGTGGAGTCATCAGTTATCGTTCACTCTCTACCTTTTTGTAGAAAACTGTCAAAACTTTCTGTGTCATTTACTCTCTAACAGTCAAGGACAAGAGTCATGAGCATGCATTTTGTGTAAAATCTGAAATCTATTGTCGTGGCAATATGGAATTTTGTACATTAATAAATGAAACAAAAAGATCTGGTTAATCACTAAGAGCACATGGAGCTGGGAATTTTTTTTCAGTATAAAACACACATGGCAAATATTGCCTTTATGCAGAAGAAATATAGACATCATCCTTCAGCAAGCATTATGATCCCGTTTACAGACTCTTCTGAGAGAGCACATTCTCAGCAATGCAATTGGTGTTGCTCACAGTCTCCTGAGGCTTAGCAACCAGGAGGTGATCCACGGGCATCACATGAAAGCTATTCCGAGTTAAACAAGGAGACTGCATCCTGTCACCCTCTTTCATCTTTCTGATATGTTTATCATAGAATATTATATTCCCGGACCAGATTTTGGAAACTGTTAGGTCAGAGGTTATCTTGTGTTTTTCTCATTTACTCTTACCATAGAAATGTGTCAGGCGACAACAACAATGAGAAGATCAACCTGGCAATCACATAAGCTCCATGCAAGGCATTGGGGACAGATAAATTGGCAAACAAAACAAACATTGTTCCTGACGTATTTCTCCAAAGTCAGAGACAGGCCGTAAGTAGACTCATGAGGCCACAGGGATAGATGCAAGTAAGAAAAATAATAGAGTCATAAGAACTGTCAAGACTAGAAACCAAAATAACAGCATCTGTGAAAATGTTCTGTGGGTAGGGGCCAGTCTTTCTTAGAATGGACAGACAGAAGGTAGCTAGTGATCTTTGAGCTTGAAGATAAAGAGTGGAATCAAGCCAGTGCCACAGGCTGCTTTCTCTGAGAAGCCTGATGAGCCTCTTGAAAGGCAGCAACTATAAGGAGAACCAAGCATCCAGACAGAAGAAGTGAAAAGATAGGAAAGTCTCCTTTCTGAAAGCCCCTGCTACACCAACAATGGATGTTCAATTTGGAATAATCTTACAGGATTGTCTATTGTTGGAAGAAAAAGAAAAGATGTATTGAGTGGTTAAAAAAACTAATCTATTAGATTTTTAGTCACATGGTTATATAGAAGTTCAGAAGAGAAATGGTGAAAAGCTTCTAAGTAATGCTGAGGTTCATGTCTGGTTATGTATGGTAAAATGATGTTCATAGTAACGGTTGTGAATGTGTATGCATATTCACTGTATTCACAAAAGATAGATATTAGCAGCAGTATCTGGCATCCTACCCCCTTAGTATAAAAAGTTTAAGTGATTATGAATATACTTATAGACATGAGTACATTTGATCATGAATCAAATCTCTAAGACTGATGAAAAGCAGGATGGAGTAAAGTATCAATGGATAAAACAGTTATGCTACAAGCAAGAGGACTTGACTACAGGCTACTGACGCAAAGATTTAAGTCACAGGACCACATGAAACTCAAGAAGAAAGAAAACCAAAGAATGGATACTTCAATCCTTCTTAGAAGAGGGAACAAAATATCCATGGAAGGAGTTACAGAGATAAAGTGTGGAGCAGAGACTGAAGGAATGACCATCCAGAGACTCCCATACCTGGGTATCCATCCCATATACAATCACCAAACCCAGACACTACTGTGGATGTCAACAAGTACTTGCTGACAGGAGCCTAATATAGCTGTCTCCTGAGAGGCTCTGACAGTGCCTGACAAATACAGAAGTGGATGTTCACAGACATCAATTGGACTGAGCAAAGGGTCCCCAATGAAGGAGCTAGAAAAAGGACCCAAGGAGCTGAAGGTGTTTGCAGTTCCCTGGGAGAAACAACAATATGAACTAACCAGTAGCCCCAGAGCTCCCAGGGACTAAACCACCAACCAAAGAACACACATGGCGGGACTCATAGCTCTAGCTGCATATGTAGCAGAGGATGGCGTAGTCAGTCATCAATGGGCGGAGAGGTCCTTGGTCCTGTGAAGGCTCTAAGTGTAGGGGAATGCCAGGGCCAGGAAGTAGAAGTGGGTGGATTGGTGAGCAGGGGAAGGGGGGATAGGGGTTTTGGAGGAGAAACCAGGAAAGGGGATAACATTTGCAATGTAAATAAAGAAAATATCTTTAAAAAAAAACTTGTTGAGCTTGACAGAGGTATAAATAGGGACTCAGAGCAACATGGCAAGCAAGAGTAGCTGAAACAGTGAGCTTCAAGTTCAAGAAGAGACCAGGTCTCAGTATACATCAAAGGAGAATAGTAATCCCTGTTATCAACTACATGCCTTCACATACACACACACACACACACACACACACACACACACACACACGCGCACACACACACACACACACA
>NC_034611.1:35977750-35979048 GCF_900095145.1 Mus pahari | reverse complement strand
CGCACACACACACACACACACAGAGAGAGAGAGAGAGAGAGAGAGAGAGAGAGAGAGAGAGATGCACACTCATTAACATACATAAACAAAGCCCACGCATGCACATATGATAAACATAGTAATGAATGTCAATGGATGTAAAGATGTGTAGAAGCTAGAGGATAGAGAGAAGTAGTAGTTTAAATTGAATAGAAGACACAGATGTGAGACCTAAGAACAAAACAGTCAGTGTGTGCTTAAACTGCAGAGACAAGAAAATATAGCTGTAGAGTTGAATATTTAGGAGAATGAATTCTCACTTGTGGTAGATCCTGATTTATGCCTGCCAAATAATGGAAATATTGAGAAATATTTAAAATTATAACTTTCAATGTTATGCTATGTTGGTGTTGTTAATACACTGAATGACACTATAGGAAAATAATTAATTATGTAGGTTGGAACTGAAACATTGACCTGAGAGAGGGGATCTCATCCATTGGATATTAAATCAAAATGCCCAAAAAGATGGGTCCAAAGCAAATGTCTTAGGCTAATGAATGAGACAATTTTGGACTTATATTTTTGTTTCATAGAGTAATAGAAGCTTAGAAATTGATCAAAACAGGGCTATCAACTAAAATTCTAGTCTTCAAAATATATTTCAAATGTCTTTTGTGGTTGCAATTCATCTCTGTTACTTGAAGCAAATTATTTTTAGGCATTAAAATCATACAGAAAAAGGATTTTTTTTCTTCCATTTCCCTAAATTACCCCATGACAAATTATTACTGCTCATCATCACCTTCTTTAGACAGAAGAAAGAAGTTTAGTATTTATCATCTTCTTTCGGGTAGGTAGCAGAGCATAATAAGGAGAAATGACTTTATGACAGTGCACACAGTGGACAGAGCAAAGGAAAGAGGAGAGGCACCTTGTCAACTCAGGTAGAGTCATTTGTGATTCAGAAGATCAATGTGCTGTCACATGAGCTTCATGACTTTTAGTTAGGTAGAGATACGTTATCTTTTTACGTGCAAAATTAGCGAATGAACTCAAGTATTAAAAAGCAGTGTGAGATCTATATTCACTCTGTATGGTTTTCTTGGCCACACTTGAGATCTTGGAATCAAGAGAGGAAGTGATCTGGTCCATCAGTAACCACCTGGAGCTACCCAAGCAGCAGGATGCACAACAGGGTAATGACAGTTACAGGACAGATCTCCCAGGATCCTCTTGTGTTAAAAAATATATAAATTAAAATTAAATGGAGAGAGAGAGAGAGAGAGAGAGAGAGAGAGAGAGAGAGAGAGAGAGAG
>NC_034611.1:35963164-35977725 GCF_900095145.1 Mus pahari | reverse complement strand
GAGAGAGAGAGAGAGAGAGAGAGAGAGAGAGAGAGAGAGAGAGAGGCTTCACTCTTGCAGTCTTCCCTAGTTTGTCTTCTAAAGGCTTATTGAAACAGTGTTTTCTTCTAAATACTCTTGGTAGTATTTCTTCCTGCCCTTTCTCAAGCAAGTTTATCTTTGTAAAGAGAACACTGCCCTGGATTCAGTGTGGTGATTGTGGAACACTGATTCATTGTTTTCTTCGACCTTATGTACTTTGGACAAATTGTTCAGCCTCAGCCTGAAGCACCTCCTCACTTCCTCAAGCCTTTTTGAAATGCTGCTGCTTGAGTAAACCTGAGCGGATCACAGCCTCCTTCTGTTTCTAAAGTCCAGAAAATAATAGGCTTCTCTCCAGTTCTCACGCACTACTGACTGCTCTGAAGAATGGTTGATGGAGTGCATACCTGGGGAAGCAAGTAGCAATGGAGGGGAAAGGAGAAGAGACCAAGAAGCCAACAAAATAGTTATATTCCAAGAAGACTGTGGGTCAAAAATTAGATTTTCAATAACCTTGTGGCTGAGCCCTCTGCCTGAGAGTAGTTGCAAGCTCAGACAACTGAGACAGACACCTATGGGTGAGCTTTCAAGGAGACAACATGGCCAATTGAGTAGCATCTGGAATTGCTTTTCCTGCACTTAACCACTAATCTTATCTCTCCTACACAGTATCCCTTCTAATAAATCTAATAAGTCTCTTAATTAGGGAGTCCTGTTGTTTTGGCAACCTGTACAGGGTGATATAGACCTCCATTGTTTGAAAGAGAATGAATGTTTGGGAGCTCTTTGTCCTCCAGCAGAAAACTAGCAGTAGGCAAGACTAAGTGAGGAAGCTGTGCTTGGACAAAGGCTTAGGGGTGGGCTCTGCATAGAATTTGTGAGGACGTTGGGAATGAGAAAGGTTTTGTTCAGGACTGTGCATGCCATTGTGGCTCATCATGTACCACCAGTATATGTTGTCATACTATGCCCCAGTACCATTTATAGGTTCATACTGCTCCATTGCTTATCTCCCACTATGGCTTTCCCCTCATTCTTTTTCAGAAAGTCAATAACAGCAAGCTTCCCTAGCTCCTTTCGGACACACGGAAGATGATTAAATGGCAAAGCAGTATGTATTAACTTGTAGTTAGTTAAAGACTTGGAATATCAGAAAGTATTTACATTTTATAAAGAATATTGAAATTATACAGAAAAGAAGACAGATATAGATATAGATATAGATATAGATATAGATATAGATATAGATATAGATATAGATATAGATATAGATATAGATATAGATATAGATATAGATATAGATGTGTGTGTATGTGTGTGTATGTATGTATAGTGGACATCCATATATAATATGAATGTTTTAGGAATATGACTTTTCCAATATCCCTCAAATTGGATATTTGAACACATGTTGATCAAAAATGGCAGACCTAGAAATGGAATCTACTGTGTATCATGTCCTAATCAGCACCAATGGGAATATGTAAACAGTAAGACTACACTCATACAGAATCTGAAACCTAGAACAGTCCCTGAAAACCAAGAGTCACTCAGTTAAAAACTATTTAGATACTAACATTTTTCTCTTGGCATGTCCTGTTTCTCTAAAATATTAGGTTTTATGTGTGCATGCCCACAATGATAGTTTTAAGTTACTGTGTGGCTACATATAGATATCCTTTGTCCTTTCTAACATTAAGTAATAAAGAAAGAATTGAGGACTTTGATCCATATAACAACAGACAAATCGAATAGAGCCCAAGAAGTAATCTGTTGAGATAGCTATAAAAAGGAGAAAGAATTAAGGAGAAGGAAGTAAGACACAGGCTTACTTTCTTCAGTCTAAAGATGGACTGCCCCCACCATCTGTGCCACTTTATAAATTTCTCTTAAATACGTGGCTTCAATTATATTTATATTCTATATGCAATAAATTATCTCTAAATAAGCATAGAATTTTTCAATAAATATGCCTCAAAATAACAAAATTACGCTCTCCACATTAAACTCTGTCACAACAAAAATTTCCATATTTCTTCCCAGAAGCAATATTTTGTATATTGTTAACCTTAATTAAAATACTAGTTTCATGCTAAAGAGTTAGTTCAAAGGTTAAAAGCATTGACTGCTCTTCCAGAGGTCCTGAGTTCAATTCCCAGTAACTGCACGATAGCTCACAACCACCTGCCATGGGATCCTAGGTCCTTTTCTGGTGTGTTTGAAGATACATACAGTGTACTCAGAAATAAATAAATCTCAAAAAAAAAATACTAACATTATTTTGTTTTGTTTTATTTTCAGACAATACCAGCTGATAATTAAATTTCTTTCCAAAAAATTCTCATAATAAAGATACTAAAATTTAAAAAGGTCAAAGGAAATGTTTGAAATAGAAAAAATTCCTAACAAAAACAGAGTTGTATTTGGGAAATGACAGACATACTCTATAAATTAAATTATGAGTAAAAGAGTAAATAATGGGAGCCACTTGTTTTAATGAAGTATATAAGAAAAAAGATAAGTTTACATAACAGGAGCAGTACAGGGGAAATACCGTGGGATGGTTGGATGCCAGTCCTCAAGACTCAATTTTGCAAAAATTCTATGTTGAAAATGTAAGAAAATGTGCGAGATTAAAGGAGCATATTTAAGGTTCATTTTTATAACACTAGTTTTAAGAAAAAGAGCCAAGAGAAAGAGCAAGCAAAATGTTCAGAAATCTGACAGTATTATCTAAAACACTCTGCAGTTAAAAAGACATCAAAATCTGAAGGGCCCACATATCTTTATGCAAAATAATGACTAACATTTAAATCTATGAAGGAGATTTTAAACCACCAACAAAAACTGATATATTAATTGCTTACAGAGAAATAAAAATTAACGTTTCATTATAGTAAATTAATAATCTTATTAATAGTATGGTTCTCATATATAATCTAAAAAAAAATAAACTTTTTGCTCATGGTAAACATAATCTTGCATCGTTTCTCCCTTTGAATTAATTTTCACACAATATATTTTGATCATGCTTTTCCTATCCCCCTTCTTCTAATACACCTTCTTCAGCACCCACACAACTTTACTGATCTTGTACCTTAGTTAAATTCCGTATAGGAGATTTGTCATCATGTATGAAGATCATTGCAGACATTTTTGATACAAAGTAATTTAGGTAGCACATATCTATAATACCAATAATAGACATGCTAAAATAGCAGTATGGGTTCTAATCCAACTAAGGCCGCAGAGTAATACCCTGCCTCAAAACACAAACACGCATGCTCACAGAAAACTTATATTGGGGCGGGGAGGGGGGACGCGGGAGACTTTAAAATTAATCAAGTGTTTGCCATGCAACCATGGAGTTCTGAGTTTGGATACCCAGTACCCACGTAAATTCCAGGCATGTGCGGCAAATGTGCAATTCCAGAGCTTGGGACAGGGGCAGGGGCAAAGGAGAAATCTTGGGACATTCAAACAAGCAGGATTAGCCAAATTGGTCAAGTCTGGGTTCACAGAGAGACCCTATATCACGAAATAAAGTAGAGAGGAGTAGTAATAGAGAAGGACACTTAATATCACCTCCAGCCTCCAAGCACACAAACATACACATCCACACAAACATGCATGCACACTTAACATTTCTTTCAAATAAGCAACTCTAAAAGAATAACAAGACCAGAAAACTAAAACATAAGAGTGAGTGGAAAGGAAAGGACAAGCGAAATTTTAAGGAACATTGTGGTTCTAAGATAAAATAAAATTTTATTTTATTTTTTTTCCTTTTTTTATTAGGTATGTTCTCCAATTACATTTCAAATGCTATCCCCAAAGTTCCCTATACCCTCCCCCTGCCCTGCTCCCCAACCCACCCACTCCTGCTTCCCGGCCCTGGCATTCCCCGGTACTGGGGCATATGATCTTCCCAAGACCAAGGACCTCTACTCCCATTGATGGCCAACTAGGCCATCCTCTGCTACATCTGCAACAGGAGACACAGCTCTGAGAGGTACTGGGTAGTTCATACTGTTGTTCCTCCTACAGGGTTGCAGACCTTTAGCTCCTTGGGTACTTTCTCTAGCTCCTTCATTAAGGGCCCTGTGTTCCATCCAATAGATGACTATAAGCATCCACTTCTGTATTTGCCAGGCACTAGCATAGCCTCACAAGAGACAGCTATATCAGGGTCCTGTCAGCAAAATCTTTCTGGCATATGCAATAGTGTCTGGGTTTGGTGGTTGTATATGGGATGGATCCCTGGGTGGGGCAGTCTCTGGATGGTCCTTCCTTCCATCTCAGCTCCAAACTTTGTCTCTGTAACTCCTTCCATGGGTATTTTGTTCCCCATTCTAAAAAGGAATGAAGTATCCACACTTTGGTCTTCCTTCTTCTTGAGTTTCATGAGTTTTGCAAATTGTATCTTGGGTATTCTAAGGTTTAGGACGAATATCTGCTTATCAGTGAGTGAATATTATATGTGTTCTTTTGTGATTGGGTTACCTCGCTCAGGATGATATCCTCCAGATCCATCCATTTGCTTAAGAATTTCATAAATTCGCTGTTTTTAATAGCTGAGTAGTANTCCATTGTGTAAATGTACCATATTTTCTGTATCCATTCCTCTGTTGAGGGACATCTGGTTTCTTTCCATCTTCTGGCTATTATAAAGAAGGCTGCTATGAACATAATGGAGCATGTGTCCTTATTACAAGTTGGAACATCTTCTNGGTATATGCCAAGGAGAGGTATTGCTGGATCTTCTGGNAGTACTATATCCAATTTTCTGAGGAACTGCCAGGCTGACTTCCAGACTGGTTGTACCAGCCTGCAATCCCACCAACAATTTAGGAGTGTTCCTCTTTCTCCACATTCTCACCAGCATCTGCTGTCACCTAGGTTCACTAAGAGACCCTATATCACCAGAGAGTAGAAGTAATAGAGAAGGACAGTTAATATCACCTCCAACCTCCAAACACACAAACATACGCTTTCATACAATCATGCATACACACTTACATTTCTTTCAAATAAGCAACTCTAAGAGAATAACAGGACCAGACAAACTAAAACATAAGAGTGAGTGGAAAGCACAAGAGAAATTATAAGGAACAATGTGGTTCTAAGATACAATAAAATTTTATTAACACAGGTAAGTATAAAGTACATGCATTGATCCCGTAAAATATGTTAAACATATATGTGTATGTCTGTTTGTGTGTATATATTTAAAATTCCATATGATACAAGGTAGATTTTAATCAATAGCCAATTAGTAGAACATTGAGAAAATGCCATATTATAATCATTCTAGAACTCTAAATCTCTAAAACAGTAATGAACAACCATATATATATATATATATATATATATATATATATATATATATATCTTCAAGTTAACTAAATTAAATTAAAAATAATAGTTGAATAAAATGCAAAGGACATAAAATGCTAGGATATATTTTTTTGGTTTTGTTTTTATACATTTGGATTGGTAATAAAAATCTCAATAGGTAATAGTAGCATTAACATTTTTTAAAAGTTCTGTATGTAGCATAGATACTTTTATTCAACATAGTTGAAATTCAAATTAACTGATGGAAATTCTAACAAAAATAAAATTGATAAAAGCTACTCTAGCAAAAAGAAAACAACAGAAAATCTAAGGAGACCAAAAGCCACAAAAGAAGTTCAAGAGACAGCCATAATTCTGTAAAAGGAACCAGAAAAAGAGAAACTTAAAGGTGAGAAGTAACTCATTTTGTGCCTGGTCATCTCAGTTATCTTTGGCACAGAAAGGAATGGAATTAGTGAATGCATTCTGTATGGCTGCAATCAAGTCCTGAAGATGTACAGGAAGCATACACACTCACAATTCACACTCACGTGAACTCATTCATATAGACCACCTTTCAGTGTGAACATCAGTGATTCAAGGTGTTATGTAAACTACTCAAAGTTTTACAATAGGAAAGTGTTTAATGGATAATGGTGTCCAGGGTTACTTCGCCCAGGAGAGTTCCATTTCACTATGGAAATCTGCTCTATTATGGGAAACAAGGTGAAAACCTCATTCACTTGATGAATACAATATACTAAGCAATATTTGAGATCTGTTTCTTATTTCGAAGAGAAGATAGATAGCTACAAACCCAAGAAGCAAGTCAAAGAATCCAGGCCTCATCAGCATTGACCTGGGTCTCAACAACGTTATGAGTATCGATTAATAATGAGAATAATGTGACGGAAATAACAAAAACATCTTTATGTGTAAATGAAGGGGACCAGATTATGAATGTCCAAGTTTGGCATGCTATGGTAAGCCCAGAAGAGATTAAAGGCCGGTTAGTACAGGAAGGTTCTCTAATCCCTTGTTGCCTAAAGGCACAGGAAAACCTCTGCCTTGTGACAGGCAGAAAACCACGTTCAGAGTGCCGGAGATGCCAAGACAGATTCAGACAAAACACCTGTCAAAACCAAAACCGACCAAAATAACCTGCCTCCTATTATTTTTCCCACAGTTTAGTGCCTCAATCCCAGCTGTTCTATCTGTCCTCTGTCTCCACAATTTTGTATGCTTTGCTAAAATGCCACATTACATTAGCATACGCTCTTCAATACTTGAATTCATTGGATCTTCATTTCTTATATATGATGTCATTTCTATACATATATAAAACGATAACCTCACATAAGCATCATATACTCTCCTGTTATTAATCCAACATATGTCAGTTTGATACTCACTTCCACGCCGACTCCCTCACAAGCAAATACAAATGTTTGAACAGCCAATTGCACTTACTTAACTAAATTCTGACGAGTACGTATGGTTAGACTCAGTGTGAATTGTAAAACTTTACACATGTATTTGTACCCAGAATTCTGATATGACTCCCTCCGAATTTAAAACAGGCCTTTCCACTTGCTGTCTTTATATACAAATGTGTTGCTTTCCTCCGAGGCGAAACAATTAAAATGAAGCAAGGGAGAGCTATACTACACAGCTCTACACTGTACTGTAGGTTCACATAGCTGCAGTGCAGTCCTGAGGTACTGGGGGAACAGAAAAGCACCACAACCTCTCTGTATCTTGAGGTAATTCAGCCGTCTGAGCCGCAGATGTTTAGAAACTCACCGAGTTCTGAAAGATGAAAATCGCAACCTAAGAAAATGATTTCATTGGCACTGAAGGCACATGGCACTCATTCTTACTGGTTCACAGTTCCTGCCCATGTCTCTGCATGCCCAAGCTTTGCGAATTTCTACTCCACGATACACCTTGCTGAACACCCATCCTGTTATTCTCAAGTATTTTAATCTTTAGTTCTATTTCACTTTAAGTTCTTAATCCAGTTTTGAATTTAGATGATAGGCCTGGAAAAAAAAAAAAAAAAAAAAAAAACCTTAGACTGAAAAAGAAAGTACACTTAAAGAAAAATGTCATGAAACCTATAATTCTCTAGCTCAAATAAAATGAAGAAGGTACTTATTTTATACAAATAAGAAAGGATGACTAAGACAGGATCTGCCGTATATCAGGAAGTGAAATTCCCTCATGAACTAAAACACAGATATGGTGTCAATTAGATACATCTTGGTTTTATTTTAATGTTAGCCATCTCTATGATGGTGTTCATTTCTAGAACCTTAATGAATTTCTCCTATGAATTCGGATATCACAGGAGAACCTGTATCTCAAACAAACAAACAAACAAACACCTTAGATACATCGTTGCTCACGTCTTCTCTGGTGGCTGCAGGCCTACCATCAGTGTTCACAGGCCGATGGATGCTGCCTCTGAAGGGTCCTGATTCTCCCCACCTCCTGGTGCTGGCAGTCCATGGCTTTCCTTGGATCCAACCCATGCTATTCCAATCACCGCCTTCATCGTCTCATGGCCTTATCTTTCTGCATCTGGCTCTCATTAGTTCTGGAAATCTTCAGAGGCACTGGTCCTCTGAGTTTTGATAAGCATGACAGATCATTCTCCCTCCCCCCAACACACAAAAAAAATTCCCCTGAATGGAATATATATATCATAATATAATTTTTTTAACAGAAATAACTTTAATTTAATTTTTTAAAGATTATTTATTTTATTTACATGAGTACATTGTAGCTGTCTTCAGACACAACAGAAGAGGGCATCAGATCCCATTACAGATGGTTGTGAGCCAAAATGTGGTCGCTGGGATTTGAACTCAGGACTTCTGGAAGACCAGTCAATGCTCTTAACTGTTGAGCCATCTCTCCAGCCCCTTAATTGAATTTTTTATTTATTCACTTTACATTCTTCCAGCTTCCCCCCACTCACACTCCTACCCCTCACTCCCCTCTCCTCCTCTGAGTGGGTGGTGGCTCTCTGGATATTCCCATATAACTGTAAACTGGATGGTTGCATACTAAGAATTACAGTAATTCATGAAATACGGTACCTGTCTTAGTCAGGGTTTCTATTCCTGTACAAACACCATGACCAAGAAGCAAGTTGGGGAGGAAAGGGTTTATTCGGCTTACATTTCCATACTGCTGTTCATCACCAAAGGATGTAGGACTCGAACTCAAGCAGGTCAGAAAGCAGGAGCTGATGCAGAGGCCATGGAGAGATGTTCTTTACTGGCTTGCTTCCCCTGGCTTGCTCAGCCTGCTTTCTTATAGAACCCAAGACTACCAAGCCAGAGATGGTCCCACCCACAAGGGGCCTNTCCCCCTTGATCACTAATTGAGAAAATGCCCCACAGCTGGATCTCATGGAGGCATTTCCCCACCTAAAGCTCCTTTCTCTGTGATAACTCCAGCTGTGTCAAGTTGACACAAAGCTAGCCAGTACAGTACCTATAGAATGTCTACATAATATCATATGAAGATTTTTCTGTTCCTTTTTTTTTCAGCCTGATGTTTGATCTGAACTTAGAAAAATTCATTGCCTATTTTTTCCCTTTGCAAACACTGGAAAGAAAACCATGAAATGCATGATAACTAGAATAAGGCATTCAATATCCCCAGATGCCAGTAAGTCTGCCTTTTTATTACTAATTACTGGGTAGTCTTTTTCTAATCATAATAGATATATTACTAAACTTGGCACTAGTTAACTTCATAAATTTAACAGAAAAGAATATTTATTGATATTAAATTCAAGAAATAGGTTTCCTAAGGTTACCCTGCTGTAACTAAATATCATATGACATTTATAGTGTTAGAGATTTGTTGACTTTACCAGTAATATGCTACTCCTGTTTTCTACTATTATGTATTCCTTAATACAGCTATAATTAATTGTATATATCATATATAACAAATATATGCATTGCCTTACTCTCTTCATAAGGCCTGAAGAGTGTTTCTTCTTTTTCTTCCTCTTGCACAAGGACATTCACTCTTTTGACTCTCTTGATCATCTCTCAACAAACCTTCCCCAGTTTCAAATACCATATTAAGCTTCGACATATTAATCTGCAGGTACATATTCCATCCAAAATATATCCTTAAACTGCAACTGTGTCCTCTATCTATCAATATGTAAAAGACCTATTTCGAGTAAAAGCTTCTCCTCTATGAAAGTCTTGCCTGTACAGTTTTCCAGAATTTCAGAAGTATGCCTAAATTGGTAGAGATTCCCGAAGAGCCTGATCATGTGGCTTGATACGCTAGTATCTCAGAAATACAAGATCAAACCTTAAAAACATGTATAGTGAAGTTTCCTTCATGAACAGTGGATGTTTCACTATGGCCTGTTGGCTCATCCCAATTTGCTGAGTCCCATAACAGTAACTTAGGCAGTGAAGCACAACTGTAATAAACGTCCTTTTCCATGGACGTAACTATCAGTACAAGATAAATCTGCCTAGTCTTTTGCATTAGGATGTATATATTTTTAAAGTAAACACGAAAGACACTTTGACAGAATATGATAATAAATTGGAATATATTTAACTCAGCTCTAAAACTAGCTTAAAACTTTATCACCAAAACAAGTTATCTGTGCTGGCTAATTTACGGCAACTTGGCCCAGGCTAGTCATCTAAGAAGCAAGAGCCCCAATTGACAATACACCTCCAAAAGATAAGACTGTAGGGAAGCCTTTAGAACATTTTCTTAACTAGCAATGGATGTAGGAGGGCCCAAACCATTGTGGACGGTGATGTTGATGGTCTGGTGATCCTGAGTTGTATAAGAAAACAGGCTGAGCAGTCCAATGGGAGCAAGCCAGTAAGCAATACCCCTCCACGGTCTCTGCACCAGCTCCTGACTCCAGGTTGCTGCCATTTGAGTTTCTGTCTTGACTTCCTTGATGATAAACAGCAATGTACAAGTGTAAGCCTAATGATCCCTTTCCTCCCTGACTGGCTTTCTCTCCTGGTGTTTCACCGCAGCCAATAGAAACACTATGACAGAATCTTGATTATATTTCAATATTGAGTTGATCAGTTAACTTACAATATTAGGTTGTGTTTCATATTTCGTGAACCAATATCGAAAATGAAATAAAGAATATGGAACTTACTGCACTTCAAGAGAATTTTAGGCGTTGGAGAAATGGCCATTGCTGCATTGCCAGAAGTTCCGGGCTCCATACCTTGGACTCTGGTTGGCAGGTTCACAACTGCCTGTAATATCTGCCCTAGGAGTCTGCTGTCTTCTTCTGGCCTCTGCAGGGCACAGGTGACATACTCACACAGCCACAACATACAAATTTTAAAAGCTAAAACCTTTTTTAAGAAGAGAGAATTGTATTAAATGTTTTTAGCTTATTTATATGTGAGCTTAAAAGCATGTGAATCCTAATACATTAATAAGTAAGAAAGAAAGCATGCTTTCTCCTTTATAACCGTAAGTAACTTAAGACCAAATTGTATAAAGAAATCTGTACTCTGGCACTACAATATGCATTTCTATGGGCAAAATGGCAAATGTTTTCCCCATCCCCTCCAACTTGGACTTTACTGCAATAGGCAGGAGTTCTGTTGGCCCACTTATCCTTTGCCTCTAGCTAGTCAGCCTTATCTTAACCTTTCTGAAGCTGCACATTAATAGTCTTTAAGACTTTGGCTCCTGTCCCTACTAATGACCTAAGTACATATCATTTTTCTTCTTCTGTCAAGGTGCTACTTAAAAAGAAAAATCAAAACGTTCTTATCCCAAAGCTCAAAAACACAGAGGAGGAGGAGGAGGAGGAGGAGGAGGAGGAGGAGGAGGAGGAGGAAGAGATAGCAGCCTCCACTGTTGAAGAGTTTGTTATTTTGGTTCCCATTGGTTATCTGCCTCACGATTAGCAATCACAAGAGCTTTTCATCTTCAAAGTGGTTTGCAGGCACGAATTGCCTCTTTCTCACCCCGCCCATATTTCCATTGTTTTTCAAGAACTATGATGGATCCTTTACTCCACATGACCTATGACCTTTCAGAAAGTTCAGTCATTGATGATGAGTACCCTCCTGGGGTCAGTCTTATCTGCTGTTAAGAAGCAACATGTGTCTTGAAACTCAACATTAATAAACAATGAAATGCTTTCCAAGTGGAATTCAAGGACTCTTTAAAATACACCGTGCCTCCCTCACCTCTGCAATCACCTACTTCAGCTCTGTATGGTAACACAAAAAATGATTGTTGCCATAGCATTGTGTAGCATAATACAAAAATGATTATTGCCACAACATGTGTAGCATCACAGAAGCAAGTAGGATGTACACGGTTTTTCAAAACTCATTGCTGGGAGAGCACAGAGAAGTTAATGCAAGGTTTTAAAATTAGGAAGAAAAATCTAAGGCAAACGATCAACAGAATATAGGATACATTAATGTCAGAAAAGACTGCCTGTGAAGACAGCATGTTTCCAAATTGTATGTAATCTCAATTCGTAGTGGGCCTGGCTGGAAGAACAGTTCATACAGCAGAATTAAGGTCCAGACATGAGAGATCAGCCTAAAACATATATGAAGAAAAAGCAAGTACAATAGACTCAAACCATGTTTGGATTTAAGAGAACATAGAAGAGACATTCCTGAAATATAAGACACATTTACTTTCCTGACAAAAGTCACTGTTCCAGCCCCTCCTGTTGATGATGCTGAGCTAAGTGACTGAGAGAATGAGAACAGCGTAATTTTCTTAGATTTGAAAGTTCTCAAGGTTTATAGATATGACAGATGGTTTTTTGCAAGGATACAATGGTTATGGGAGCAAGAAACAGGACTCATTTGAAGTCTCCTGGTTTTGATACACTTCTTGATGAGTGACTCACCCAGTAGTTATGCATGACTGAGGTCCTCTATTTTGGAAAGGAGAGTTGAGTTTTATGTTTTATTTCTGGACTATTTTAATTTGAAGTAGGTTAGCTGGTAAAGTAAAAAAAAAAAAAAAAAAAAAAAACAAAACAAAACACTAATATTCAAATGTTTTAAAAACTTTTCAGTAATGATTTAACTCTACTAAACATCAATCCTAACTGAGCTAATATTAGAAAGGGTATTATATTCTCTAAAACATAAATATAGATTTTAAAGCCTTTGCTTTCAATGTCTGTTTTTTTTCTATCGAAAAGATCGAGCTTCACTTTTTGCTAAAGTCTATTCCTACAAATCCATTTCACACTAAACTACTCCATATTTCGAATTATTTCTCAGAAAAGCTAACAGTTATTAATTTGGTGAAAGTTATAAATGTTTGGCACCCAATTTCCTAGGAGATATTTGGTAAGAAATGTTTGAACCACATGTTGTAGGGTCTTCTGTATCCCTTGCACTGATAAACAAGTCCAATGTCATTAGGGCTAATTGCCCTGTGGGGAATCAAAGGAGGATTGCCCACTCCACCTCTGTTACATTTATGGATCACAAAGATATGTAGCCTGTTACTTCCAGAAAGCGGTTAGGAGGCAAAATGGAGTGTGAGAACTCATCTTTGAGCCAGGAAAGAGAAGAAAGCATGATCTGCTACTCAGTCCCTCACAGTGATGACTTAGGCAACAGACGATCCGTGAGGGGAGGGTGTGATTGCAGCACACAGTTCACTTGGCAGTTGTGAGCCCTGGGTATAGGGTAGCAGGGCGAGATGTTTCATTGTAAGCTGCATGTGTTAACTGAATTCTCATACTAAAGCATAAAATAAAAAGGTCTTTGTCTGGATTATAGTTATACATATGCTTAGACTCCTAAAAGCACACAATGTGTGTGCTTTTAAAAACTGAAATGTGGAAAAAGTATTAAAATCATAAAGTATTTTTTTTAGAAATTAAAAAAAGATATTGTATTTATATGTGTTTTGCCTACATATTTTTACACCATTGTCTGGTGTGTGAAGAGGCCGAAAAGAGAAGAGCAGAGTCCCTAGAATTGGCACTATAGACTGTTGCAAGCCATTAGGTAGCTGCTGGGAATCAAAACCAGGTTTTTTGGAAGATCAGCCAGTGCTCTTAAAAAAATTGAGTCATTTCTCCAGCCCCCTGAAAAACAAATTTTTAAGAGTGACCCAAATGAAATAATGCATGTTTTTAATAAGTTAGTTCATAGGATTCATTTCCTACTACCTCACCTGAGAATGTATATTCTCTATCCTTGCATATTTAAAGAAAAACTCCCAAGAATTTCTACTGAGTTCTCTCATATAACACCTTCCATTATTCTAATTTATGTGTAAAGAATTTCATAATTTCCAGTCCTAGAAAGTGAATTTTCTATGGTTATTACTCCAACAATATCTACAGAATAATAGCTGACATTTACTAAACACCTAGTAAATGCCAAGGTTAACTACTTTATTTCTCCTTAAACATGGACTGCTCATGGGTTCATGCCATATTTGCTTACGGGCTTTGGGGCTCTTCTTTGTGTTGTTCCGTTTTAATACATGTATTGCTAAAATGAGCACACACTTAACATATTTCACACGAAAGTGCCTATCTGCAATTGAAGTCTGAGACATCGAGTTACAGCTGAACTCACATTATTGAGTGAAGACTGGCAAAGAAGGTCCTACAGAGACATGATAAATGTCATCCAAGCAATTAGACTTCAAAGTCTATGCCCTTGACCTTGATCATGTTACTGACTTCTATGAAATTAGAGACAATTTTATTTGCATCCTTTATGAATTACATACAGATACATAAAATTACAGATGTAGACAATATATGCAGTAGAGATTAAAAAGTGATATGATCTCCAGCTTCACTAAACCTTTTCAACTTTCGTTAAATTGGATCATCTTGTCAGTACTCCTCTCTTAGATCTGTCATCGTGCCTATGAAGTTTAGATACCTTTAATGTCTTGGACCTTGCCTAGACCAAAACATACTATACAGCTCAAACCTGATACTGTTTGTGAAAACTTCATGGTATAGTGGCAAATATTATAAGAATTAATCCATTAGAAAAAAACTTAGCATTCTAGTTAACTGATTTTAGAAAACAAAACTTCTATTAAGTAACAGAGACTGTTTTTTTAATTTTTCAACACATGCCGCTATCACAGTGATGATCTGTTCTCTCTCTCTCTCTCTCTCTCTCTCTCTCTCTCTCTCTCTCTCTCTCTCT
>NC_034611.1:35929072-35963069 GCF_900095145.1 Mus pahari | reverse complement strand
TCTCTCTCTCTGTCTCTCTCTCTCTCTCTCTCTCTCTGTCTCTCCTCATCTTTTCTTCTTTCTTCTCTATCTTCTCCTATGAGTTCCTCAGCTGCCTGTGCATTCTGAAAATCATTCCTTTCCCAACATTCTGATCATTTAGAACTTTTATATGCTGACCCATAAACCAGTTATCTAAAGAAATCAAATCATGTGGAAATTTCACTGTAAGGACTTGACTATTAAAAGAAAAGAAATGTTCAACACATATATTTAGTATGTAATATATAGATGCAATAGGTATACATCTATATAGTACATAACTGTAATACATATATGACATACTATAAGCATCTCAATGTTCACACATACATTGTGTGTATGTGCATGTATGTGTGTGTGTGTGTGTAAATTAAGATGTTTATGGTATGATTTAAAACTAATCAATTGGAACCATATTCCAGTGAGCCATTAGTATAACTTGTGCAACAGACTTTGAGTTTTAGTTTGTATTTAAAATAAACCTCATTATAAGATTCGGCCTCAAATTAATTCCAACAGGCAGTTTGACTTTTATGATCAGCCCGCCTTGGCTGCGTTTTCACTATCCTGTGGGTAATTTGCTTCAGCAGTTTTCCATCTCTCTTCATTCTCTTAATATACTTAGTGAACCAATTTCACATCTGTTAGATTGTAAATATTTGGAACAATATGTAATTGTGAGAATAGCATAGGGTTTGCCCGATCATAATGAAATGTGTTTGACGATTATAGGGACAGATGCCAATAAGAATCCAAGTTCAAGGATCCAATCTGTATATTTTTATGAATTGAAAGGTAAGTGTAGAAGCACATAGAATGTGCAAAACAAAAATTAAAAACCAACAGCAGCAGCAACAACAACAAAAACTTCACCCTTGTCGATTTCCACTTTCCGCTATCATATTTTGGAAATATTTTACATAATAGACAGTTATTTTCAAATCACATCCCTCCTATTTTGTTAAATTAGAATGGTTGTTTTCTTCCATGGCTTAAAAACAGAATGCACTCCCTGTAAACCTATTTCAGATAAGCTCCACTTCGGGACTGGGAGGCCAGTAGAACATGCCCCATTCACAGTCACATCTTAAGATTCCTAGAACAATATCTCCAGGGTTTCCAATGGGTAGCATGTATTTGGGAAGCATTAACAATTTAAAAGCCTATGGCTCTTAAAATTTTTCTGAAGATCCTTTGCATTTTTCTTTTCAAAGAGTTTCAGTATGGGGACCTGATAAAGGAGGATTAATGTAGTTTAACAAAGTGGAAAACTAATTGAATCATTAACTCACTATTCAGATTCAAATACCTTCCCTCCCGCCTCCCCCTCTGTTTACACTTCTTCTTTGCTCCTCTGTTGGACCCCTTTCTTCTCTCTTATTGCAAAAACCTCCTTAGTCTCAGCCCTCCCTTGAAAGGTCATGTGAAAATGCACGTGCGACCAGTCTGCAAAGCCTGGGCTCAGGGTGCAAGCTCAGAAGGTCTGTTCTAGACATTAGGAATCTTAAATTTCAGTGATTCCTTGGATAGCTTAGAACCCCGGGGTTTCACACGTGTTAGCACAGAAATGTACCTTGCTGTCACAACTTTTAAAACTTAGTACTCAGTAATTCTGAATTACTTTCCCTTAATGATTTTCCCATTGGCTGGTTGTTTCTAACCACTAGTGAAAAACCGAACTGCATATAGTGTGAACAGGTAATCACTTCATGTGTAGTTAGAACACAGGTACACTCTGGCAACGCACAATGCATTTTCAAAAACCGTCTAAGTAGCATGTTACTAATGAGCCCTTCTGAGCACCTGTTTTCTGCATCTCAGTCTTTCAGTTGTTACAGAGCCAGCAGCAAATGTTCTCCTTTAAACACTAAGCCAATGACGACGGGTAAGCATTTAAAGTGCTACGCCCAATAGAATATTTATGTTAGCCTGATTCATTTTAGGGTCCCCAAATTAAAAATTATCACCATTTGCGATTGAAGGCAAAGTAGATTTGGCTTCCTCAAAACATTCTTATTAACGAAGAAGATAGCACAGGATCATTTACAGATAAGCTGTTTTTAAAAATCAGCGTTAGATTTTACACAGCATGGTGACTTCTTTATCTTCATAATAGTTATAAAAATAAATGTGCTAAGAAATTCCTCAGATGTGTTTTGAACCGCCAGAAAGAAATAGTGGGCTCAAATTCACGTTTATCATAAAGCTTACTTGTAGGAATGCTTAGTCACATAAACAACAAACAATTGTTTTCTTTTTTTATTATTTTTATTTTTATTGTATTTATTTATTTTTATATATTTTTATTAGACATTTTCTTCATTTACATTTCAAATGCTACCCCCAAAGCCCCCTATGCCCTCCCCCCACCCTGCTCCCCAACACAACCATTCCTGCTTCCTGGCCCTGGCATTCCCCTGTACTGGGGCATATAATCTTTGCAAGACCAAGGGCCTCTTCTCCCATTGATGACCAACTAGTCCATCCTCTGCTACATATGCAACTAGAGACACAGCTCTGGAGGGTGGCGGGTACAGTTTATTTCATATTGTTGTTCCTCCTATAGGGTTGCAGACCCCTTTAGCTCCTTGGGTACTTTCTCTAGCTCCTTCATTAGGGGCCCTAGTAAAACCAGGGCAGATAAAAGTGTATTTGTAATCAAATGCAGTTTTATTTGTAGAAGCCTAATACAATGCCTGACAGATAAGGGGTCCTTAAGTAGTTAATAGTGGAACCTGAACCATCCCAATGCTTC
The DNA here is from genome assembly GCF_900095145.1 of Mus pahari. NCBI lineage: Eukaryota > Metazoa > Chordata > Mammalia > Rodentia > Muridae > Mus > Mus pahari. The sequence goes on along the minus strand of NC_034611.1, from coordinate 35,960,293 downwards.
ACCAAATGGGGTGACTCCCCCACTCCATTTCTAATATTCTCTCCTCTCTAACCCCCAGGGACCTTCTTGCTGGAGTCACATGCAAGGCGAAGTTTCCTTGAGAAGGAAGATGACTAAGTCAGGACAGCTTGCGTGAAGACTCACCATTGCACTGTTATCTGACATCACACACCCACACACAAGCCCCGAGTGCAAATTAGTAGTGGATCAATAACAAACTGTCATAGTTTATTTTTATTGCCTAATACCAGAGATGGAATTCATAGCTGACTATCAACACCAAGGTTAGTTTTGTAGGAGAGCGTTTACATTGGAAGCAAGGCTTGGCATTGCTGTAGACTTGTAGGTGACCAGACTCAAAAAAAGGTTAGAAGGAAGTATAGCGTGTTACGTTTTTGTGTCACTGGAGCAAAATGCTTCATGGTCCAAAGAAAGGTGTGAGAGGCCAATTTTTTCTTTCTTGACAAAAGTAGATAAAACTCAATGATAAAAATATAGATTGTCTCCATAGCATTTAGAATAATGTCGGGGTTTTTCCTCCTCTCAATTCTTTTCTTGTATCATGTCCAGCACTAAACAAAAACAAACTTCAGCATGGCTGGGAAACCTCAGAAAAGCATTTTTATGGTTCCCCCCACACGATGCCAGCTGCTCCAAGCTCAATGCTGGCGCTGAAATCCAGGACAGGTGGTCAAGCCAAGAAGGGGCCTTGAGAGAGGGACAGAGGAGCTGGACATTAGGTTCCACGGCTTTCTATCTCCAGTCCTTAAGATTGATCCATGTAAGAGCATGTGTTAGGAGCATCCTTCATTCAATTTGCTCCCTGTCCCCCTTTAGACTTGGTATCCTGAATCCAGACAAAAGAGGACTGACTGGAAGTACAGTTTGGATGTATCGCCTTCCTTGCCGCAGCAGATGTCTTACGCACTGCTCTTTAAGGATTCAAAGTCCATAATATTACTAATAACTCCACAGACTTGTTTGCATTTCCCATGCTACATATAAATGTCAGAAGCAATGACTTGCAGCCCCCTTTAATCTCGTGACAGCTTTATTATCATTGGTTGGCTGAACTTCAAGAAAAGTTATGACAGTGGCGAAGTTCTGCAAACTGCAGCACATATTTCTGTAATTAGGTAAAGGCGGAGAGCTGCATTTAGAATGCACAGCTAAAATTATTTGCTAAACACTTAAGATTCGTAGGTCTGTCTGACTCCTCCCAGGATAGCTTTTGAAGGATGATTTACAAAGCACTTCTTTTACCATGTTACCACGTTTCCTTCCCCTTCAGTTGAGCTGCTGGAGCAGCAGCTACAACTTGACAGTGGATCTTCTGATAAAAGGAATATGGCATTTGCAGTACAAGAAGGTGGAAGCAAGAAGTGGGCGGAGGCACGCGGCCCAGTTTCCTGATTTGAACTCAACACTCTCACGGGACTGTACCTCTCCAGGGAAAGCTTTAGCATAGAACAATGATTGTTGTTGTTGTAGTTGTTGTAGTAGTTGTTGTTGTTCTTGCTTCTGCTGCTTCTGCTGCTGCTGCTGCTGCTGTTCATAATTCTGGACTCAAGAATTTACAATATTAAAAAAAAAAAGCCACTTGAAATAAAGTTTTGATCCAACACATGTAGAAACATTTGTCTTTTCATTCAGTTATCAATAAAGATATGCTCATAATTATTAGTAATGCATTTTTTTTTTCAAGACACGGTTTCTCTGTGTAGCCTTGGCTATCCTGGAACTCACTCTGTAGACCAGGCTGGCCTCACACTCAGAAATCCACCTGTATCTGCCTCCCAAGTGCTCGGATTAAAGGCGTGCACCACCACTGCCCGGCTATTTGTTTAGTATCTTGTTAAAAGGTATCCAATAATCATCTGAAGGAATTTTTTTCTTCTACTATGGCAATATCTCAATGGACAACTCCTTCATTTGTTTTAATTTGTAGGCCAAATCATGAATATCATGAAAAGATAAAAACCCGTGTCTGAAAAAAGCAACCCAGATTTTGCTTAAAGGCATAATTTTAGACTGCTGCTTCATCTTACGTTAGCTACCTACTGCTAGAGACTTCAGAGCTTCGTTTTGATTTGAAACTTATATTTAAATAAGAGTTAATATGAATATCATTTCATAAATCAAGAAAAATGCTTACAGTTCCATGGGAAAATATCTTTATTTGACACTAGAGGACCATCAATTCTGTTTTATTTTTTCCTCTCTTGTCGAGGTTCTGTGTCTCATTTTATGGGGGGAAAACCAAGGAGATCCTCTCGTTCCTTTCCAGGTTTTTTTTCATTTTTGATCATTCCCCCTTCCTCCCTGTCCTATCTCCTTCTCTTCCTCCTCTACCTCTTCTTTTTTCTCTCTCTCTATCACCCTTTCCTTCTTTCTCTCATACTATATAAATACCTTGGGTTGTGATATAAAATAGAACTTCATACATTATAAAGAAATAACTAAATAAAATATAATAAATACATAAAATCTAGAAACAGGACCCTTGCAAAGTGTTTGCCACAGTCCCTGGCTTTAAATAGGGTGCAAATCACCAGTTCGGTTTCATCACCAAATTCTGAATCTTAAGGGGCAAACAAAAGCAGTACCTGGGAGCAGCTATTCCTGACCATAGCGAGCAGCAGATTTATTCCTGGGATAATAGTAAGGGGACTTCTTACAGAGCAGTGCCCTGAGCATCTCCTTGCTTTCCTCTTTCTGGCTGCAAGCAGCGCAAACCACAAATTCTTGTTGCCTGTCTTCTCTCTCAGCTGTGGATTCCTGACCCAGTTCGTTAGGTCATCCCACAAGCGCACTGCTATGTTTTAGGTTTTGAGCTGTCTGGCCGAATGTATATAGTTTCCTTCTGAAATTATATGTGCTCTGTATATTCTTCAAAGGTCTCCTATCAGTATTATCTCTTTGCATTATGCAGCAACTGAATGCATGATGATATTTCTAATTCTTATGGATTACCAGCCATACAAATATTTTGTGAGGCTTGATCTTACCCATGCTTCCTTCCAAGTTGGTATGTTCTAGAAAATTTAAGTGTCCTATTCAGGATCACCATTTACAAAATCATTCACTATTTCTCCACTTTCCTAATAGGATGACCCTTTAATATAGTTCCTCATTTTGTTGTCTCAATCCCCAACCACAAAATTATTTTGTTGCTGCTTCATAACTGTAGTTTTGCTAAAGTTCTGAACTGTAATGTAACTACCTGATGTATAGGGTTATCAGATATGTGACGTCTGTGGGGGGTTGTGACTCAAAGGCTGTGAACAACTGCAGGAAATGAAAAGTAACTCAGAAAAAAAAGAAAACCTTGTATCGTGTACTTCATCTAGACATTAAACCAAGAGAACAATTATATGTCCATTTTACTTCAAATGCCATATGAATATTGGGTATTTAACCATTAATTATTATATTAATGTATTAGATAAAATACACCAGTGACATTACAGTTTCATTTACCTTCCATTTTATGAAATATGTTTAAAATGCCTCAAAACTAAGTAAAACAAGCTTCTGCCTGCTGTTTCTATTTTTTGAATATTTGACTTTCAAAAATAAATGCTAACACATCTCAAATGCAATAAATATTGATTTTAAATTTATATCAAAAGCAAATAGGATACAGCTACTGCACGGATAAGTATTTGATTCTCTGAAATTAATTTATCTAAAGCTTAATCCAGTATTTGTTTTGTTATTAAAACTCATTAACTCTCTCGTATTTTTTAAATGAACAGTCAAAAATAATATTTAAAAAAACCCTCTTGAAAGTGAAGAGTCCTGAGAAATTATAAACGCAAGTATGGTCAGTAATTTAAGTGCCCAGGTGTAAACTTGAAACAAATTTAAAAGCATGCATGTTAACGAACTCTTCTCCCTTTAGCCCTTCAAAGGAGAAGACAATTCAGAGCTAAGAACCTGAGAAGAACAGAACGTGTAAGAACATGTATTTGGATAAGAGCAATGAACAAACCCAACTTGACTTATTCATTTAAGAAGTTACCAGTCATCACTTGGAGAAGCAACTGTGGTAACAGGACTTCAATTTCAAAACAAGGTGGTGTTTTTTTAATTATTTTTATTATAATTCTATGGTCCAGAACTCAGAAGGCATTGTGCATGTTATCACTAAATCACACCTGGCTCTCATCACCATCTTTGTCTTCCTTCCTCTTCCCGCCTGTAGGCCTAGCATATTTACAAATGTTGGTTCTGTGCAAACCTGTGTCTTGACGCTTTGCCCAGTTCCTAGTGCAGAACGTTGTTTGCACTTAAGTTAGTCACTGACAATATTATTGTTAGATAACAATAACATGATGCAAACCAAGCAAGTCACTTAGATGATGGGAACAGATGTTAAAAAAACATTCTCAAATTTAAATGCATACAAAATGAAGATTTACCTTACCCTGATTGTTCATACTTTTGTTTTAGAAAACTGAACTTGATGCAGTGATCTGTCTTGAGACACTGTCCTAGGGATCTCTCACATTGAAAGCACCTCTTGTCCATATGTGTGGGTGTGTGCACGCAAACACTCACACACACACATGGGGGGTATGAGAGGACATGACAAATATCTGTAGTGAAAATAACTCACTATGATATGATTCAAGAGTAGTTTGCTTTTATAGGCTCAAAAAATGAATGAAATTATTACAGTTGAAAACTTGTAGTCAATTGAAGGAATAGCCAAGTGATTTGATATTGGTACACATTTGATCACATCGTGCACTTGCATCTAAGTAATTTAGATATAACTTTCTGTGTTTCCTTGTGCTTGCTTAAGTAACTTCCTTTGCTTCCTTTCTTCATCCTCTTTTCATTTCCTCTCACCTACCTCTGTATAGCTTTTTCTGTATCTTAGAAGGCATTCTCCATACCTTTCTCTTTCCATACATCGTGAGGATATGGATAAAGCAGACCATAACCTTTGTGTTTTCAAAATGAGATTATGTATTTGAAGCTTTGGAGCTTGCTTTTCTAAATTAATATGTATATGCATTTAAGTAATCATCTACCAAAAGTCGAAAAATCCCTGCCATGACTATCAACAATTTGCTCAGTGAGTTCCTTTTAGTTGAATATTGAAAATGTCATTTTTTCCCTTCTTTTATAATGATGGAAGGGTCAGATCTTTATTTGCATACAAATATTTATACACAAAATTTCTAGTTAATTTCATGTGCATTCGTACATGTGTACACACAAACAAACTGTTTTCATGGTCTCAAGTATATTTTATTAGGCTATGCCAGAGGGACTACAGTCTTCTTGGGAGACATTTTGAAATTTTACTTTACTATTTCATCTGCAAAGTTAAACTTTAAAAAGAAGAGGAGGAGGAGAAAGAAGAAAAGAATGGAAAGAAAACATAAGTGTCTAATACTGTGTCTCTACTTGCCAGTGGCATTTGATCATGACTGCAGTGAAGTCACAGCTGATGGATCAAGTTATCCATTGTCACTTACCCAAAATCAAGCTGACTGCAAGCCATATAACTATTAAATTGAAATCATTTCTTCCATTATCCATAAGAGGCAAAAATGAGGTGCTCACTGATCTTAGCATAGCTTCTTCTTTTGTCTTGATGTTTTAATTCAGCACTGAGACAGTTCTTTTATGAGTTGTCTGTTTTCCTGAAGACATGAGTGTGTAGTAGTGTCAGCCTTCAGACGTGAAATGGAATCGGCAGTATTGCTAAGATGGGTGGCTTTGCATATCGTTGGACCAGAACCCAGTGAAGCTCTTTGTTAGTTCATTCCTTCTCTGTTCGTCCAGGAGTTTGAGCTTAGCACTCGCAATTACACTTGGCGCTCACCTAGACACAGCTGGGAAAGCAGCATGTGAGTGTGAGTGTGTGCGTGTGCGTGCGTGCGTGTGCGTGTGCGTGTGCATGTGCGTGCGTGCGTGCGTGTGTGTGTGTGTGTGTGTGTGTGTGTGGTGTGTGTGTGTGTGTTCTCTCGCACATGTGTTTGTGTGGGTGGCCGGGGAGAGGTGGAGAGTATTTTCTACTCTCTTGTCAAAGCAGCCATGCTGGCATGCAACCACAGAGTGGTACGGGTCTCAGCTCTCGAAGCAATGTAAAGAAATGCATTTCACCTGTTCATCTGCGGCCTCTCAAAAGCAGAACGGTTTCCATGAAATTCGGAGATTAGGACAGATTTCCTTGGCCAGTGCCTGCAGTAGTAACTTGGGGCATGAGGCTGTGAGAAAAGCCAGTGGCACTGTGTGAAGACAGGTGATATGGATACTTAGGGCCCTCAGTGCTAATGGTGAGTGTCTTCTGCGTCTCTAAAGGGAAACAGTGTGAAGGAACAGTTAGGAAAACACAGGAGGGTCTGAGCCTTAGCACTGGGTAGTATCGAATGTGGTTATCTTCAGAGCAGGTATATCTTAATGAAGATTAAAACTGTCTGCTATCAGAATATCTTGGACTATGAAAGTAGAATTATTCACTCTGAATGCCCTACTGAGCATAATAAGAAAAGGAATCTTCACTCTGACATCTTTAATAATGCCTTAGCTGTCAGAGAGCCCTGAATTATAGGAGACACTGTGCAGTTGACAGCTAAAAATTGTAGAAACTGACACTGTTAGGTGGTTTTGGTCCCCTAAGCCTATGATTCCAGCAGTGTTTAAAAATTATACATATGTGAAATAATGAATCATCTAATTTCCACTTTATATTTCCCTGTAAGCCACATTCATTCTAATATCTTCATCAGTGAAATACATGGGCCATTATAAACCATGCTTTTAAAATCATTTTATTCTCATTTGGCTGCGTGTGTAAGGTGTGTTTGTGTGTGCGTCTGTGTGTGTGTGTGTATACACGTGGGATTCAAAGGACAATCTTGTATAGTCACTGCTCATATTCCACCTTTACCTGGGTTCTGGGCATCAAACTTAGGCTGCCAGCCTTGCATGACAAATGCTTTTATCTCCTAAAAACTATATCTCATCAACTTCAAGTCAAGCATTTTTTAATACTAGATTTTGTTTACTGTTTGAGAATAGGATACATGAGTATAGTGTGTTTTGATCAAATCCAGTCCCACCCTCTCCTCTCCAATTCATGCCACACTTCCCCCCACCTGCACTTTTCTTTATTATTATTATTACTATCATTATTATTATTTTCTTTATTTACATTTCAAACGCTATCGGGAAACTTCCCTATACCCCCCTCCCCCGCCCCTGCTCCCCTACCCACCCACTCCCACTACTTGGCCCTGGCCTTCCCCTGTGCTGGGTCATATATCTGAACTCCCTGTCCTATTTGTTAAACCCTCACAGGTATAGAACCATCCATAGGAACATGCTGAGCAGGGGCCTTGGGAAGAAAACTGACACCCCCTCCCTGAACAGCCATCAGCTGCTTACAGTTCTTCAACTAGGGGTTCTGAAGAGGCCCTCCCCTGCCCAAGCAGGAAATATTTTTCCTGGCTAACCTATATTTTTTTTTAAGTATGTAAAGTAAAACATCCAGGAGACATCAGAGAGCACCAATTCAGATTTCAGACATTGAATCAACCTTGAAGTATAGCTACTTAATTCATTTTCTGTGCAATTACCTTTTCTGAATTTGCATATCCTTATATGTCTGATATAGTTGAGAACAGCTATAATTCCAGGATTATAAACTATTGTGAGGCTGTCAGATTTAGTGACTTTTAGGTCTTAGACCAAGATGCAAGGCATAGTAGATACCAGATAAATATTATCAGGCAGGGTTTGAAAATATGTGCTCATTGTCCTGATTCTCACTCAGACCTTCCAACTCTCATTGCTTTAACACTTTATCACCCTGTGTCACAAGTCACAGCTGGTCTGAAGAAGGGCCCCAGACTTTTCTAGAATTTAAGTTGAACTGACTTCTCTGTATCATTTAACTCTCTCTCTCTCTCTCTCTCTCTCTCTCTCTCTCTCTCTCTCTCTCTGTGTGTGTGTGTGTGTGTGTGCCATTTAGCCCACTTTCCCTCTCTCTTTCTCTATGTCTCTCTCTGTCTCTGTCTCTCTTTATGTCTCTCTGTATCTTTTAAAATTTTGCAAGTAAGTGTTCTTTTGTTTAATTTCCATATGTCACAGACATAGCATCCCTATAAAAATGGTAAAGATAATCATATGGCACACCAGAGAGCCCCACTGTGACAAATTAATCAGAGGTCACAGTATGTCTTCTATAACAACTTGCAAATAGCTAAACTGTATATAAGAGCTTTAAAATTATATCCATACTGAAACACTTTTGAAATGTGCAACAGTATATGAGGTTTTAATGCTCCATTCTATAAAACTTAAAAAAAAAAAAAAAAAAAAAACACCAGTGTTCACTCCATACAAGTAGAGAAGGTCTTTACACGTTCTTCAGTTTTCTGCTAATTCTTGAAGAAGTTCTATGGCAGGGGAGAGGGGCAACATACAAAAACAGTACAGGAAAATCTGACAAAAGAGAAACTTCTTACTTCTTTCACAGTGTGACTGAAGTCCTTTTCCCCTTTTAATTAAATATATTCCGTTTTCTCTATTTATATCTGTGTGTCCAGATGTAGTAAGCCACCTAAGCAGATGTGGTTCCCAAGTCTGGGGCATACAGATAGGTTAAGCTGAGATCTAGTTGTATACAAATGCCATGCAGGCCTCACGAGCTTAGTTTGAAAGAAATGTTCATAGCATTAATTTTTACCCTTCAAAGTATCTTGAATGATAGTAGCTTAAAATGAATAAAAATCATTTGATTTTTGATGAGAATATTTTTGTTCGCTTTTTTTTTTTTTTTTTTTTTTTAATTTAAGGCCATCATTGACTGTGGGGTGCCTGTTCTCCTGGTTCCACCTTATCATTCTCCAGCAGCCAAAGATCAAGGCCCCGATGCCATGCCCACAGCAAACGTGCTGTACCCTGACACTCCCCGGTGGGGCAGCTTCCACTTGTAGTCGATGGGGCTGTGGCACCCTAGTGGGGGCATGTCCTGCTTTACCTTTGATGCTGCCATACTTTCACACACCTTTCCTGCAGAGGCTGTGGGGGCAATAACTCCGACAGGAGCCAGGGGTCCAGGGGACATGATTGAACACCTTCAGTCCCATGTATGTGGAAATCACCATCCATTGGGTCCCCTGGGGTTCAGGATCTATGCTCAACTGGAGACCAGGCAGTCTGTGTGCAGCCTACTGCCCCACAACTGACCAAAGACACTAAAATATAGCTTGTTTTTGGTTTTTCCTCTTATTTCTACATAAACACAGTGCTTTAGAATTTAACATGTCAGGTTAAACAAAAAAGGTATTTTAGAAATGAAACCAATTTCAGATTTCCATTTCTTAGTGTAATAAAATTCTCCTGCTGGGAACAAACTAGAAAAAAAAAACCAATTTATTAGAGAAAATTGAAATTAAGAACTAAACAGTCTGTTAAAAACGACTCACCCAACCCATCCTTTTGAAAACCAAACTCTCACAGTGACCTCAGGAAACAGAGAAGAGCTGAAATGAAATAATCAGAGGCCCTTGAAAGGGGCAGAGGGTCCAACAGAGTTGCTGGTGACTGACAGCAACGGACAGGAAGTAACTGGAATGAATGGCTTCCTGACAACTGTGCCTTAAGTTCAAGATCCTGGAGAAGAAAATGTGACAAGGAAATGAGAATGGCAATGGTGGATTTCTGCTTGAGATGTCAGCTGAAATCATAAGCTGTTCAAACACAAAAGGTAAGAAGTTAAGCACAATCTCCGGCCGCACTGAGTTCCCAGAAGGACTAAAACCTAAGGGAGAGGAACAGCAGGTGTAGAGTTGTGACAACAGCGGCCCCGGTCATCTATCTTCTTAAGGAAAGTCAGTTCTTTGGAAGAAAATAGTATCATATAGATTAAATGTTTATAAGATTATACGTATAAATTAAAAATTACTAAATCCTTCAAAAAATCGGAGTCAGTAGAAAACATTGCTAGTTCCCAAACAGCAACATGATGGGAAATGTACAAAGAAACGCCAAATTTACAGACATAAGGGTCTCAATAAAATGTTTTATTAAGAAACACTTCTAATTGAGCTACAAAAGTGCCTTTGTGGTTAAAAGTACTTAGTGTTCTATCCACATGACAAGTTACCGTCATCTATAACTCCAGTTCCGGATATTCAATGCCCTCTGAGGGCTGGGCTCTTTTACACACATGATGCACATAAACTCATACAGGCACACAATCATAAAATAAATAAATGTGTGTGTATGTGTGTGTGTGTGTAAGAGAGAGAGAGAGAGAGAGAGAGAGAGAGAGAGAGAGAGAGAGAGAGAGAGAGAGAGAGAGAGAGAGAGAGAGAGAGAGAGAACGCATTGGATTGCTACTCCAAGAGGCCAAACAAGACTTGGTATTGACCAGAAATTTCAGTCCCTGCTGATAGATTTCCTAATACTGTATGTTTCTTTGTAGGATACTGAGAAAATAAAAGAAGCTTTACCTAGCTGGGAACCCTATAGATAGTGATAACGGACCATGTGCCAATATATGTCCATGGGTATAACACTACAACAGTCATCAGAGAGTAAACATCACTTTCTGATTAGATTTAAAACAAACTCCACAGAGAAATACATACCTACTGCTACAATTCTGACAGAGAACCCATGGTTAAGGAGCTCACTGGCACAGGGGCAAGCCTGCTACTATTATCCTGCCAACGGGACTAGTCCTTTAAATGCATATCTCGATGCCTATAAATTAGTGTAGCTCTCAGACTAACAGAAACTAATAACTGACACAGAACAGAGAATAATTGTTAGTGGAATTCTCACCTATAAAGGGGACATCTGTTTCAGTTCTCTCATCCTTCCCCTCAAGTCCCCAGGACCATTGCAGAAGAAAGGTTAGAAAAACTGTAAGAGCCGGAGGTCAAGGAAGACCAAAGCTACACAGTATTTTGGGGAAATGAAAGGATTGTTGCATTCATCAACATCTGTCAGCTATGGTTGCCTACACAAGATTGAGCCAGTCACTATTCTATTATCATGGAGAGAGAGGAGCTCATAAGAAGCCCTATTCCTGACTGAGAAGCTATTGACAATTGACAGCTGTGGGGGAGGGAGGGAATGTATTCAATTAGAACATGGTCCCTGGTAGGTTATCCATACTCCAGGGTGTGTGACCCAGCACCCACATCATGTACATGGACAAGACAAATAATACTTGGAAAATTATTAAATATAAAAAGAGGATTAAAAAGTTGAGAGGTTGTGGTAATGTAGGGGAAGACAGGAAAAGTTAAAGGGTGAAAAGGGGTGGAATACAACTTAAATACATTGTATAAAATTTTCAAAGAATTCATAGAAATGTTCTTAAATAATGGTACAGGAATGGAGTCCTAGAAGGGAATGATAACAAAGAATGATCATTTATGAAGAAACTTTGGTAGATAATTTCCCACACAGTAAAGGCCAACATACTTTACTGTCATGACACCCTACACATGTAACCAGGAGAAATATAAAGAAAATAAGCTAAAATAAATACTAAAAACTAGAAAAAAAACTAAGACCAAAGAACAATCTTAAAAGTATGATGATTCCTGGAATGAGGGGTAGAAATAATGAGATTACTAACTTTCTATGGGAAGAAATACTACAGTTGTTCAAATTGTGAGTCTGGATGAAATTAGTCTTTCAAAGTGGTCAGCAAAGCTCTTAATTCCCTGTCTTTGGGAAAGCTGCTGTAGATCAACATATACCTCCCACAACCCACAGACTAATCCACAGAGGGAGATAGTGTGGTCGCTGTAACAAATTACAGTCCTTCATGGGTGTGCTGAGTTCCGTAGGACGACAATAACTACCAAAATGAGAGAGCAATAATAAATGTGAGTTTGGAAAGATAGTGCAGCCATGGCTCCAATTTAGTCATCTTTAAGGCTGCCCATAATTTTGGCTTTTTTTTTTAACCAATGGATAATGCTGGAAAATTCCTTTAAGAGGTGCAAGAGGGAAGCGGGCAGCAATTAGAATGATGCCCCTTTATTTCCTGACTACCTAAGGGTAAGGAACTAAGTAAATCAGCCTTACCAAAAAAAAAAAAAAAAAAAAAAATCAAAACCTAAATCCTTCTGAAACCACACACACACACACACACAAAAAAAAAAAAAAAAATCTGATTTCCTCCCTGTCTTCCTGCTTTTGAGGCCCCTCTCACTTCTCTTCCACCAGCAGCAATACAGAAGAAAAGATTGTCTCTTTGGCGCAGTGCTTAAATAAAGCAGAAATTTCCCTTTAACAACTGTCATGAAGAAATGCCAATAAAAGGAGGGGAAACCATAAATCCCTGTGTATGCACACCAATTACTATACACTGGAAAAATGTAGGCTCCATTGTACCCTGATGCCCTGGGAACCTGGACCATGTGGGAATTCACTCTTCTAGATGCTAACCCTTTGGATTTTAGTACTCTTCTGATATCTCTTCTCTTACTGTCATTCATTTCTTCTAGAGCTATGTATTGAGCCCCTACTGTGTGATGGGCCCCATTTCTAACATCGAGCCTTAACTAAAGAGATGGGGAAATAAATAGGTAGTGTTAAGTAGAAAAACTAAGTAAAGAAGAGGTCAGAAAATGAATGATGTACAGTTTTCTATAGTGTGGAGACAAAAGAGAACAAGCTGTAACAGGCAAAGCATGAAAAGCAGTGAAGGCGGGAAGAGAATTGGGTGATGTGGCAGGAACATGATAAGGTGGGTTAGGTAAACAAGGATGCTGGTATCACTGGAGCAGAATGATCTGATAGAAAATAATGAAAGATGCAACCAGGAGAAAGTTCATGAAGGGTCTTGCTAAAATACTAACTTTATTTTAAATGGGATGGAACATCACTCAAGAATCCAGATACCATAGGCCTCTTTCGGCAGATGTATTCTAAAGGAACACTTGATCCACAAAGGAGGTCAATAATGGGGGCCTCAAGACAGTTAAGACACTCAGCTGGTGGTCCATAGTTTTGGAGTGTTTGTGAGATGGTGAGAGATGCTGGCATCTGGATGTTAGCCACTGAGAGTCTCTGGCACTCTACCTGCAAGCTTCATCCTGGGAGTCTGTAATCACTGGAGTCAATATGTTTCATTTTGAGAAACTGAACTATTTTCACTTTAGCTTCTTTTATGTGTAACTAAGACAAACCTCCTTAGAGAAGAAATGCTAGTAGCAACCAAGAATCAAGTCCTGACATTTTCCCATGCAAAAATCTAAGACCCACGAAGCTAAATATAGTTACTTTGCCGCTCGTTTTCGGATTTCTTTGGGGACCAAACATCAAAGAGATGCAGTATGAAAACAGATCATGTTTTTATATTAAAAGTTGTTAATGGATCAGAAGCATTAGTGGGCACCTGTAATTCTAGCAATCTGGAGGTAGAGGGAGGAAGACAGAGCATTCAAGGGCAGCCTAGGCTACATGGTAAGACACTGTATTAATGAGGATAATGTGGCCATTGTTGCAAGAGGAAAACAAAACTACTACTGATGAAATGAAAATTATGAGAAAATTCCTAATACACCCATGAATCAGCTGCTTTCATTCTTTAGCCAGAATAATTTTATAAAAATCCTCTTAGGAGTAAGGTATGTTTTCATACTCAACAATTTCATATACCTTTCTTCCTCTGTTAAAAAGACCAAATCTAAAATGGAAACAAGTTCAGGGAGAAAATACAGTTATAAACTGTCATATTATTATTATTATGTTATTATTATATTATTATAATGTTATTAATATGTTATTATTGCTTTGATTAAACTCCAGGACCAAACCAACTTGGGAAGGAAAGGACTTATTTAGCTTACACTAATTCAACAGAGAATGAAGTCAGGACCAGTTTTCAAAACATAGAAGGAAATCTGGAGGCAGGAGATGATGCAGAGGCCATGGAGGGGTACTACTTACTGGCTTGCTCCTTATGGCTTGCTAAGCCTGCTTCTTATTGAACCCAGGACCACCAGCCAAGGGGACGGGGAACCTCCCACAATGGGCTGGTCCTTCTGCCATCAATCACTAATTTTTAAAAGTCCCTATAGCCTTCGCTGCTTACAACCTGATCCTATGGAAGCATTTTCTTAATTGAGGTTCCTTCCTCTGAAATGCTTCCAGTTGTGCCAAAACAAAACAAAACAAAACAAAAAACAACTAGCCAGCATGCAAACCCACAGATTCTTCAATATCCTTGAACAATTAGGACATTATTGTATTAATAGGCCAAAAAGACAAAGTTAAAGTTAGATGAGTAATAAATCCTCTGAGTTCTGCATTTCTATTCTCAGTAACACTATTGTTGAGTGTAGCAGGAGGGATTGTTTTCTGTTAATGAATGGATTGCTTACTTCAAAATTCAACCAGTAAATACATACTGGAGATTCTTGTCTATGTATTAGATAGTTTATCAGTTCAACAATGATTTTGGCTTTGCCTCCATATTCAGTGAATTTCATCTCATGTTCTTTCCAATCTGTCAAATGGTTTGCATCTATTTCTATCGGTAACTTCAGCTGTCACTAAACAAAAACATCTCTACCATCAAGTATAAAAGATTTATTTGGAAATGTCATCTCATCCTTTGTTGGGCAAAATTTCATTGTTAGTTAAAAAAATAAAACAACCCCCCCCCCTCCAAGATAGCTTTTAACAGATGAAGATGAATCAAGAGTAAAACCTTTCAGATAGAGTAAGACAGAATAAACAGGGCTCCAGAGGAGGGTGACAGCCTCTCAGGGACCCTCCCAGGATTGCGAATGAAGATAAGTCACAGAGTGAAAGAACAGTGTCCTGTGGCTTGGAGACACTGACATATTCTTCTGAGTTTAATTCTTAGGTAATGCTAAGGATTAAAATGCCAGAAAGAAAATTGGAGGAGCCTAGAGATAGAGGGGCTCTGGTCTAAGCTGGGAGGCCATGCATTCTCTTCTGTGAATAGACTGGCAGCCTAACTCCTTAGGTCTAGTGGGAAAGAGGCTTTGCACACCCCACCCATTGTTCAAGCTTTGTTGAGCCAAAATGACTAGAGACTTTCTTTTCAGGCCTTTCAGGGAGGAATGGAAAGAGGAATGCCATTGGTTCCCAGCAGAACACTCCACGTCTTCATCTTCCAGGATCCTTCTCCTTTAAGAGGAATCTGCTCTGTAATAGGTAGGCCCACAAGGGGAGGGGAAATCATGAGTACAGTTACTTCTCTCATGACTCACGAGACAGCGTTTCTATTATGAAAATGTTTTATTTGTCACGGTAGAGTTAACAGAGCTGTGGTGACATCTCACAGTCTAGATTGAAAATACTAGAAGACAAGGAAGAGGAAAATTCCCTAGAAGCCATGATACTCTCCAGAGACCTACAACTAATATTTTTCAAGAGCCCAACAAATAGCTATGCGACCAACAGTGTCATTTTGTATTAAGGCAAGAATGAAGAAATTACTAAAACTTTCAAGCCTTCATTTCCAACTTCCATCCAACTGGCCCATCTCCCAGCAGGCTAGAAAAGGAGAAATAAACAAACAGATGAGAACTGAACCCTGGATGTATTCTAGACTGGCTATCTGTGGCGGATTAGCACTTTCCTTGCATGCATGATTTTGGCATAGTTTGCCATTTATAAGGATATTTTTGTATATTCATATTTTTTTGTTTTAGAAATATAAAGTGAATTTAAAAAAAAAAAAAAAGAAAGAAATATGATCATCCTGTTATTCAAACTGTATTCCAGGGATGCACCTCTCAAAGCTTCAAGATTGTGTCAAACAGCTATTTTACAGCTCTCTGGGTTTCCACTAATCAGCAAAAGTTACTGGCCTTAGAAAAAGCCAAGTTCATTGTCTTGTAAAATACTGTGGGTATTTATATCACACAGCGTGATAAATCTGAGAGAGAAAAGAAAGCGGGTAAGAGATTTTTTTTTTTTTAGATCTATTACACCATTTAACTCAAAGAATGTTTATATGACCCACTGCACAAAGTTTAAATACATGAGGCGGTTTTGATTGTTAACTCCCTGAACTTGCTGGCGGAGCGAAGTGAGAGGAGCCCTTTCTGAGCAGTGTGCTCCAGTGGTGTTATCTGCTGTGCTGTGGCTTTGTGTCTTGTCAGCTGCTTCAGACATCTGCTCAGCCCCATAAAACCCACACAAAAAGCAGGGCCATTTTGTTTGTTTAGAGTTGGGGAGCATTAAGTATTATCTGGTTATTAGTTAGGTCTGTTAAGATAAGAGAAATGTACTGATAAAGCCAGTTTCCAAGGAACAGGGCTTGCTTAAGCCACTCAGTGAGTGCACTTCCTTAACAGTTTTCCATTTAAAAAACTATGGACACACACACACCTACACACACAAAACTAAATATTTTTTTATTATTATTTTACCTTAAGTACAGGCCTGATAAAATGAATAAAAGATACATGCTGGTTTTAAAACACTGGCAGTTGGGGTGGTGGCCTCAGCAGCTGCTCACACAGAGTCATTCAGCCCAGTTTCTCTCCGAATTCTTTCCAGAGAAGGGAACTGCTTGGTAAGGAGAAGGAAGGCTGACAACCAGGTACCCCGCCCCTAGACCTAATGAAGAGACTAATCGTGCCACAGTCCAAGAGAAAGTTTCAACACGTAAGAATCCCAGGCTTCGATACAACACATAACTAGTTCTTAAAGACTCGAAGGGTATGCTAGCATTTGTCTCTTGCTCCAAGCCTCTCCCTCCCTCCCTCCGTGTTTTCCTCTCCCATCCTTTCACTGGCCACTCTCCATCTGTTGAGTCCTTGGCTCAGCTATTAACGTTCTGAGGGAAATCGAAGCTTGGCAGAGGTGAGTCCCGACGCAGCCAGGATTCCACCACTGCTAGGCCTGCTTCCAACTCCCTCTCTATTGAGGCAAGTCTAAATTTAGCCTGTTGTTGCTCTTGCTGTTTGTTCAGAAGGGGCTTGCCACCACGGGTCTTGGGCACAGAGCCAGTACGAGCTGAGGTGTTATTCTCCAGGTGATCAGCAAAGGCACATGGTCATGCTTCCCAAAACCAACGATACAACCCACCATGCCAAGGGATCGTGTTGAGATAGCCTGGAGCTCACAGATTTTAAACTATGGTGCAGATGAAAGCCACTGAGAAGTTTTAGCCAAGTTCAACTGAAATTATTTTGATTGCTAAAAATATATGTTTTTTTTTTAAAAAAAAATCTTAAAATGTAAAGTACTCTAACATAAATTAGTTGTGTAAGGACAAGGAGCCTCCTACAGTGGACCAAATTGGTACTGTGTGGCCAAAGTTATTCCTGTGGTATTGACACATGACCACGGTGTCAGCACTAATGGCCCTCAGTAAGACATGCCTTCTGCATTGGGAATAGAGGACAGAAAATGGGTTATAAATCACTTCCATGAAAAAGAAAAATCTCCATACCCTTGACCAAATTTCTCCTCCAGTTACTAAAATGATGGGTTTTCCCTCTTTTTAACAAAATTTCTTACTGTAGTTGTAGTCCTTTTTTTTTCTCCATTTCTTCTCTCATTTTGTCATATATAAATGTCAGCCACAGCATTATCCAGGATCTGTTTTTCTGGTCTTTGTTTGCTGTTACGCAAAGGAATATGCAGAAGGAGGGTGATATAGGGAGGGATTGTGAGCTTTTAGCTCACTGTGTTATAAGCTGGGAGTCAGAGATTTGGTGCTCTGTCTGGCGAGGGCCTCATGTTGCGTAATGAGGTGGTAGACAGACTCACCTGGCATCAGTACATGGGAAAGTGACAGACAGCGAGCAGGTGTGTGTAAAACAGACAAAACACACAGGCAGCTAGCTCTCTTTCTTAGCAACCCACTCTTCTGGAAAGAAACCGATTTCTGTCCTAGAAAAAATCTTACCGCCTCAAAAATCTGACATTCTCTAAGAACTATCTCTCCACTTAATCACTTCATCACTTTTGAAAGCATCTAACTCCCAAATGTGCTCCAACGCCACCAAATTTTAATTGTCCTTAACATGGACAAACTATTCCAGGATTTTTTCTAGCTAGAATTTGTGCAGGGCTTGGACCTAGTGCCCCAGTCTCTGTGAGATCCTATGTGCTCCGGGCCTTTTGTGTCTGAAAGACTCGGCTCCCTTGGAGTCACCTACCAACTCCGGATAATATAATACTTCCCCCTCCTCCTCTGTATAGCATGTCGTGCTTTGCGGGAAGGGGTAAGTGCTCCGATATTCTCTCAGGACATGTCTGAAGAATTGACCAGCTATATGGGCTCCATGGTTTCTGCAGCATTTTTGTTTTGTTTTGCTCTGTTTTTGTCTTCTTATTTTTTTGTTTCTTCATTTTGATTGGAATTTTTTGGGTTTTGTGTGTGTTTGTATGTGTGTCTACTTTTAGAGACCGTGAAAGAACATAAGTTTGGATGAATAGAAAGGTAAGGAGTACCAGGGAAGAGACTGAAAAGAGAAATAATATGAGCAGACTATGTAGTATAAAAATTAATTAAATAGAAGCAAACCAAAAATATAAAGGTAGGAAACCATAGAAACCCTAGTTTCTAGCTGCAGTGTAGTACCAGGGTCTACACCCAGATTGTCAGATCTCTTGCCATGTTCTGGATGTCCCTGTAATGGCCCTACAGCTGTGTGGGGCATAATTATCCATTCTATTTCAGGGTAAGCTTTTTCAGAATGAAATACATTGTTTCTTCCTGTAACAGTATTGCTGGCTTCTCTCTCTCTCTCTCAAGGCTCTGACATCAGAGGAGCACGGCATCTCACTGATCCCGTAGTCCTCTCTGCTCATACCACATCCTCATCCTAGTTAGGATATAGGCTTAAAATGTCATCTCTCCAAAGACTATTCCTGGCAGCATCTAGAGCCCAATCCTATTTGGTTTGTCATGCTCCACCCTTTCACTTGGGACAAAAACAAACAAACAAACAAACAAACAAACAAAAAACGAGCCAGACTCCAACCCTTTTCTTCCGACTCTCTACTCTCCTTTCGGTCTTGTTTTCGCAAGTCAGATATCTGCCCTTCAAAGTCCAGAAAAAGCCCGCCAAATCAACCATGACACACGTGTTTTGCTCACTCTCTAACTTCCTATCTTCCTAGCAGCAATCCGGTTGTATATTTAAAACATATGCAGCAATATTCTTCTCGTTGACATTAGCACCACCCCACCAAGCAAAGGTATCATCCCCCCCCCCCGAATTAGTATAGTAGTCTTCAGATATTTCATCAGGATTGGGTCAAACCAAACAATCTGGACCAGATCTTGTGGGCCAGATACGATCAAAACTCTATTAACACCCACAGTTGTTTTTGCTTTACTTGAAGTCTGATTTCCTAGTAACAACTGAAAAGGGACTCTTTCACTTTCTCTTTGTCCACACTTAACTACAGGACTCTAAACTCCATTTCCCCAGAACTTTCCTTAATCAGAATGTGACCATACTATTTCTATAACCTGGAATGTTTTCCTCCCAGTGAACCACGTGTCTGTGCTTTTGCATGCATTCAGGTCTTTTTGTTCAGCTTAGCAGGTTGGTTTTTTCAGCTTTACACAAACCTAGACATGTCTGGAAACAGGGTACCTTCAATTTTCTCCATCAGATTGTCCTGTAGGTAAACTTCTGGGGCATTTTCTTGACTAACCTTTGAGATGGAAGTGTCCAGCCCACCTGGGAAGTGTTCCTAAGATGTGTAAGTAACAGGCTGAGTTAGCCATGGGGAGGAAGCCAGTGAGCAGTGTCCTGTATTACCTCCATTTCAGTTCCTGTCTCCTGGTTCCTGCTTTGGCTTCCCTTATTAATGATGGAGTGTGTTCAGGATATGTAAGCCAAATAAGTCCTTTCTTTCCTGATTTTCTCTTTGTAGCTATATCATTATCACAGTAATAGACAACCCTTAAGAAGTCTCTGAAACACCCTTACATATCTATTTGAAATGCACACACCCCAAAGCACATTCTTACTGTTTTTGCTGTACTTTTTCACTGTTTTATATAGCATATAGTTTACCAATGTGCTTCCTCATGGCAGTCACTTAAACCGAGTTTTTCCATGAGTGAACAAACCTTCTTTTATTTTATTTTTCACTAGAATTTCACAGCAGAAAATGCTTCCAGGCACTTAGCAGGGACTGCTAAATATGTGTTGAAGAACTACTTAAATGCATTACGTATAATGAATTTAGAATAGCTCAAAGTGAGAAATTACATGCCTTGACCCAAGGTAGTTACCATGGACAGTGTGGTAAACTGGGTAGGTCAAATATGTATTTGAGAGTATTAGAATACTTATTGCTGTTTATTTTCTGATACAAACAATTATATTTTACAAATAAATACATTATAATTGAATGCATAAACATGCAGGGGTTACTAATCTGAGCCCCACCTTCTAAGAATTTGATCTCTCTTCAACTTGCAAACCAAGTGATTCTAAAGCCAAGGAACTGATAATCAGAACATGAAACGGAGCTGCAAGAAAATAATCATAGAGCACCTTGATAAATTTTAATTTTCAGTAAATAAGGAACAAAACAATGCTCAAAGGACAATGTATATACTAAATATTATATGAGACAAAAATGCATGTGTCTAAATATATCAAGTATATGTGTATAATTTTCCATATTTGGTATCTGTTTCAAATTCTAAGTGGGTATGTGCCTGTTTGATTGCATTTGGTATGTTTGACTAAAGATATAAACTCTCCCAAGACTACTGCAGAGATACTGAGCCGATGTGCATTGCTTGCATGTCTCCATTGAGAAAAGATATCCTATCTCTATTGATAATAAGCCAAGAGAGTCCCATCCTGCTCTTTAAATTGGACTTGCTTTGTAGTACTAGGAGTTAAAAATACCACGAGCACAGTTCATCAATCTTCAAATTCACTCTCACTTCTTTTTACACCAAAGAATACTTTTCAGTCAATAGCAATATCAAAGGAGAAAAATAACTATCTCTGTCGGTAAAATAATTAACATTACATTGCATCTAGTGGAGTGCAATTTATCTTACAAAGACTTTTGAACTATCTAGCAAATACTATACAATGTGAAGTGTGTATATCTAAACGGGTCCCCAATATTGACTGAAGCTATGTTGAAATTTTCTGCCAGCAATGGCCAGACTTCAGCTATGTCTTTCCCTTGACTCTGTGAAGTTAGTGTGTAAAGGTTGAACTGTATTACAGTATGTCACTCTGCACTGAGACAGAAACCTTGATAGCGTCTCGGTACTACTGTAACTTTATTTTGTTTTCCATTTGAGTTCATTTAAGATGTGCTCACTAACTCGATTACAAACATATAGTAGAAGACAATGTATTGCATCCTTCCAATAACCCTCTTGATTTGGTCTTCTCTGTTGCTGGCATCATTCACTTCCTATGGAATGAACGGCCTTTTTCTTCATTCCTCCAGATGAAGATAATTATCGGAGTGCTAAGAAGGGATTTGAGCTATTTTACAACAGCATGGATTGTATGAATCAGGTCTCCACACAGATGGTAACTATATTTAACAAAAGGGTGAACTTCTAGTCTCAGCCATCAAGGTATTTGACTTCTCATAGATTTTACCATGACCACGTTTGTAGCTAAGTTCCAATTCCCCCATGCAACCTATAACACTACAATCTTCAGCATCTTAAGTGAAGACTTGCTGAGTTTTAAAAAGGGACCATGATGGCCTGTGGACCCTTAAACTACTGCTCACTCTGATCATAACTATGAGGTTCTATTGCATTCTGCAGCTATATGGAAATTGCCAACTTTTCTTGCCCCCACCTAGCCAATCAAATATCACTTTTTTATACCTGCATACACCCCAGTCATTGTGCTTAGCTTTTGTATAGACAGTATTCCTCTTGCCTTTCAAACCCACTTTTGGGCTATCTTTTCCCCAGGCACTTGATCTTTAGCTGTATGAGGCTCCTTTGCTTTCCCTCGAGAATGTTTGTCACAAGCAGACCCTTTCCTTTTCTTGGCACATCCCCTAGTTCCAGAATAGAGGCTTCTCTGTTTTCCTAACTCCTAAATTATAACACAAAGGAAGAAGGGTTTAGTTAGAAGGTAACAACTAGTATAAAGGAGAGACAGAGGAGTTTAAATATAAGAATAAACACAGAGGGAAAGGTTCAGAGTAGAGTGTTTTAGACAGACTTGACAGCACCTATATATACACTCGAGTGTGCTCTAGAGAAAAAAGGCCCTTGTCCTGCATGTCACCTCTTTCACACTCTATAGTGTTACAAATATAGACTTGAAGTTCCATGTTTAGAAGAAGAAACTCAACAGATGGCATTACCATTGCAGAGACGGTCCTGATCCCAAAGTGTCTCCCTTTATCAGGCAGCATGTCATCCAACAAACTCGGGCATTGACTGAGAAGGAAAACTGAACCAAGCAGACGCTTAAAAACAACCACAAATTCAAATTCATTCAGGGACTGAACCATGAGAAATACCAAAGTTTTCTATGACTGACTTTTAGAAGATGTTTTCAGAAATGAATATGAGATTAAAAAGTGTTCAGGGATGGAAATCTCACAATTTTTCCTATAATAACACAGAAGAAGTTAAATAAAGGATATATTTGGAGGCCAATGGATTTTAAAATATTTTCCTACCCTATGTATTTGGGTCACATTTTTATCTTCCAACTCTACCTGATTTTTCTACTTTAACCTACAAGTCATCTCCCAGAACACTATTATTTATTTATTTATGGAGACTTTTAAATATGAGTATTTCGTTCTTTTATCTTAAGAATTCCCATTGCTCCTTAAACATTTATCAAGACCTATCACTCAGAAAAATTTCATACACTACCTTGTTCCCCATGATTACGCCAAATAAACGTCCACTTGATGAGTATATTCGAGAAATCACAATGCTACTGTGAGATGCTTCCTCTCCAAACAAGGTAATTATTGTCTCAGGTCCCTACACATACATGAACTCTTTTTCAATTCTCTTTTAATTGGATAGTTAGCTCCAGCTAAAATACACTCTCAATCGTTTCCTTCCTGCCCAAGTCCTATCCTTCTTCAAATCCTTGCCCAAATTCCCTTGGTTCCGTGAAGCTTTCTGGAATGCTTTTCATGCGTGATGTCCAATAACATTTATAAACTTTCCTATCACCTTCTGAACTTAACCCTTACTTATAAACTATCTCCTTCTAATCTTTAAACTTTCAACAAGAATAATGAGAGAAATCAGAACATCTGATTTATTCACTTCACCGTACCTCAAACATTTTCTATCATCAAATATTTGTTGATTATTAATGATCAAACTACACATGATAGTGGTAAGGAGTGGGGTATTGAGGAGCAAAGGAAAGGAGAGCTGCTAAATACACTCCTAATCACCTCAGTAAGAGACTGTCAGTCTTTGACCAGATGACAAAAATGAAATAAAATAAAATAAAATAAAAAGATAATATTCTGTTCTATGCAAGTCACAGTGCTCAAAAAGTAGTTGTGGATTCATATATTAATCAATTAAAGTCAAACTTATCTGCATGGTTACTAGCAGCAGCAGCTTCTGTCTTGAAAACATTCAAACAATGCATTTCTTGCTTTAGACTTAGAAACAAGCACCATACAAAGGATGCCTTGTATCAGGTTTGGTACTAACACTGTATCAAATGTCACAAGAAATTGGTTTTATTTAATAATTTTTATATTCTGGCAAAGCTGAAAAATGCATCAAAATACATGCAAAAATACAAAGTAAACAAGAGTGTCATGAGATATGACAGGATTGTCTTAGCTACTATTTGGAGTCGAGTATCTGTAATAACTTGGCATGTCTTCGTCAATAGGAATCATAATGACTACTATGTGCCAGAGAAGCAACTGCAGATGCAAATCAAGATAGAACCCTTGGGATTAAGTGGGGCATCTAACCATACCGCACACCCCATTAGTTCATTCATATTTTCTGAATGGTTGACGATCCTGAATCGTTTCAAAGGAAAAATTTGTAAATGCTTCACAGCTGTTATTCTCTATTGAATCGACGTGGCTAATTGTACAGAGTTAGTGAACCAGAAGTTGAAATAACCATGCGCTGGGATCTTTCCCTAGAAAACCTTCGTACTAGTCATTTTGTTATGCCTCTTGCCCACTCATCATGGGAGCTTCATTGGCAGATGTCTTCACTTTGCAGTGATCTGTACACATGAAGGACAGGGAGCTACTCTTTGCCTACAATTAAATCCCAAGGCTTTGGTGTAACATTCACATGCCAAATTTCAACGGTCTATACTAGATGATGATGTCCCAACTATTACAAAACATGATCAGAATGTGCTCCGAGTTCATCATGTTTATTTGTTAAATAGTCCCCATTCAGTGATATTTAAAAGTCCATCCTTAATGATACAGCAAAGCTTGAAGCTCTGTGAAATCCTCACTTATCCTACATTTCACTGTCCAAATGGTATCCAAACTAAAATGTTCAGGAAGAAATGACACATTTCCCAACATTGCTGGTGCCTCTGTAGACTGGGAAGCACAATTGTGTTCTGTTGTGAAGTGAAAAACACAAGAGTCAACTACTTTCAATCAAATACAAGCGGTTTACATCAGCATTAATAAAGTACTGTGTAGCTCCATTTGAACATGATATTGCAGAGTCTCTGTAGATGTGCCTAGTTGGTAAACCTTTCAGAATTATCTTCAAAGCAGAGAAAAACAGAGAATCTTAGGCTCTATAGCAGATTTCTGAAGTTCTCTTACGCACACACAAATGAAAACAGTTTATTTTCTTTTACTACTATATTTTTTGTTTATTTGATTTATAATCGTCATTAGTTGATTGTGTAGTGTTTGATGAGGAACTTTTGCTACTTATACAATTTTATGATATGAAAACAAATACTAATATACTTAAACCTCCATCAACTGATTGGCATTTACTGTTAGCACAGGAACTTAAAAAAGAAAACTGGAATAGAAGAGAAAATAGGCAATAGCCTTGAACTCCTTGGCATAGGAAAAGACTTTTTAAAGAGGACAATGTTATCACATCTACATTTTAACTGTAAAAGTACTTTTTATTCACCAGGCATAACCGTCATCTTGGATGCTCACTGCTGAATAAACTCATCCTTTTTTAGCTCTTTTCTGAACTCTAGCTGGCTGATTTAACTCAGGTGTTCTGGCCCCAAGTCCTTTCCAATCTAATTGATTCAAACTGGCTTCCCTTAGCTATTGTTCTGCTTGGCCTCAAACGAACACTGGGAATCTGTTCCAATCTTCCGGCTCCTTCGCAGTTTCTGGTTTATCATGTCTTTGCCTGCAACTTGACTCAGTGTAGGACCTAATGACTCAGGGTTACAGAGGAAGGCTTGAAAGTTCTTCAATCCCAGATACCTTAAACAAGAGAAAAGCATGACTTGGCTACCTTCTCACTTCCAACCCAACTCCATAAAATGTGCTTTCCCACCATCGACCCTGACTGTTATCAGGCTTTAATCCTTGTTTGTCCATATAATGTTCCTACCTGTGTCCTGGGATCCTACAACCCTTGAGCATGTAGCTGAAGCAGGACCCCTTCCTGGGCCAATGGTACATAGCTATATGCACCTTGCCTGAAAGACCCTGGCCACCTCACCAAGGGCATAAATACCCCTTTCTCACCCCTCTCCCTCAATAAACAAACCAGTTCTCTGAAGCTGTTCCCAGGTGTGCTCATTGCCTTTACACTTAATGCTGAAAAAGATCCTGCACTTTGCTTACCAATGTCCAGCTATGCTTCCCTCCCTCCAACCCAGCTCAGTGCTCAGCAGGCCTGATGACCACAACAGAGACGTGGACACCCACGGGGCAGCATCTCTGTAAAATTGACCTTGTAAAGTTGTTCTCTCTCTCTCTCTCTCTCTCTCTCTCTCTCTCTCTCTCTCTCTCTCTCTCTGTGTGTGTTTGTGTGTGTGTGTACTGTTCCATTAAGTTACCTCTTTTCTATGCTGTTCTCATTAGAGCTTGGTATATCATATCTCTGACTCATTCTGTCAAATCTTTCTCGGATTCTCGGGTTCATCACTTTGTCTGTCCCTCAATTAGATGTCACTTTCGAACATGGCTGCTTACTTCTACAAAATACCTTTACCTTCATAGTCAGCAATTAAAAGTGGATAATAAGGAGTCTGTCTATATTCTGGCCAGATCATACCATAATTTAGGTCATGTCTGCATTCTGGCCATATCATGTATACCTAGAGGGACTTTGAATGTGACCCTTTGGAAGAGTAGCCATGCTGCAAGGTTTAAATTCCTCTACAACTAGCATCTTCGATAAAGGAAGTTACTCTACATGTTACCAAAAGAGAAACATAAACACCAAGGCCACCACAAAATCCTTGAATTGATAACGGTGCTCTGCCTGCAAGATCTGCTAGACAATGGTGGTGCAAAGTTTGTGGGAGAATGACCAACTAATACCTGATTTGAGTTAACGCTTACTCCACAAAATGAAAGCCATACCTGGCAGTGTTTAGATGACTAAGAACCAGGGACACAGAGGAAAGTCAAATACTACTAGTCTAACAAGCAAACAAACTACATTAACAAAACCCAAAAAGGTAGCAATAAAATGACTCCTGATGATATTCTCCTAGACTCATAGATGAGTCTCTTCCTAGACATCATTAGAGAAGCTTCCTCCTGGAGCAGATGGAAGCAAATGCATAGACTCACAGGTAGACATTTTACAGAGAGTGAGAGACTTTGGCATTCTCGGCCCTAAATGGGATGTCTCCATAAAATCCCTCCCATCAGGGAACTCCACTGAAGAGGAGGCAGAAAGAATATAGGAGCTAGAGGGGAGAGAAGACACCAAGAAACCAAGGCATCTAAGTCCACATGGTCAAAGCTTGTAGGAATTCACAAAGACTGAGGCAGCATGCACAGGGCCTGCCTGGGTCTTTACCATGTCCTTTTTGTCCATATTACTGTTTCAGTTTAGTGTTTTTTAGGATTCCCTTGTGTGGAAATAAGTAGGTCTGTTTCTGGTGCTTTCTTTTGGGCTATTTTCTTCTGTTCCTTTGCTATGTCCAATTTCAATGTGTTTGTTTTCGTTTTATCTTACTATATTACATTACTACTACTACTACTACTATTATCATTCTTAAAAAGCCTGTTTGTTTTCTGGAGGAAGACAGACAGAGAGAGAATAGATCTATATGGGAAGGGATAAAGAGAAGAACTGGGAAGAGTAGAGGACAGGGAAATTGCAATCAGGAAACATTATGTGAAAAAAATCTTATTTTCAGGGAAAAAAATCAATCAATGAATCAATTTATCAATAAATTAATAAGCAAGAATTCTTTCCCTGTCCAATAAGTTCAAGGATATCTTCCCCACTTTCTCTTCTGTCAGGTACAGAGTATATGTTTTAATGTTGAGGCCATTGTTCCATCTGAACTTGAGTTTCTGCAGGGGGATAATTGTGGGTCTATTCCAGAAACTTTGGTGTGCAGCCATCCTGTTCAACCAACATCATTTGCCAAGGATGCTCTCCTTTCCCCAGGCCTCACAGTATCTTATCAACTCCCCTGCATCACATCATCTTAATGGTTCTCTTTGTCTCCTATGCTAGCTGCTGCCAGATTATCATAAAATAGAAAAGTAAATAAAAGTTCCACTACATCCATGCAGGGACTGTGTGTTGTAAACAGAGCAAGGTAATTGCTAGGGATACCGACAGATGATGTCATTAGAACTGCACAATAACTCACAACGGTAGAGAGTTACATCCAGAATCTTACCCTACGTCAAAGTAAATTTAACTGAATGAAAAACAATAAAAATATAAAATAGATGAAGCAGCAACAGTCAAAATTTTAAAAAAATCAAACAAAAAAAACAAACGCAACTTTAAACTTTGAGACAGTCTTTTTAAGTGTGACAAAGCCCTGAAACCACATGCAAAGGCTGGCTAAAAATAACTACATTGAATGTTCACCAAAGACCAAGTAAAAGACAAACAAGAAAAAAACAACTGACTTGTAATATAATCACAGACCAGGACAGATTATTCTGTATAAGAGAACACAACAAAACTAATACAAAAAGGTAAAGATTACAAGTCATTTACACAGAACTTAATTTTAAGTAAGCAAAGTTTATATTTAAAAATTTCATTTTGATTAAATTAAAATAACTAGACATGAAGTACTGAAAATTTTATTATTTTACATCTATGGTTTCCACAAAACTACTTGTTGAAAACTATGACTCCAGCAGCAGTAGAGGACAAAGTATCAATAACTGCACTCAATGGGAAGGGTTGCAACTCAAGGAAATGTGATTATCTTATACAAGTACACCTCTCGCTTTGTGGCACGTGCTCAGCTACCTCTCTTCATACTCTCCTGGACTATCTGGCCAAAAATGGACTTAGGCTCAGAGGTCTAGGCTCCCCTCATCAATGAACAGTCAAGAAAATGTCACATCCACTTGGGTCTATTTAATGGAGGTATCCTCAGGGGATCACCCTGGAAACCAACTCAGCCATCAAAACATCCACCAACAAATGAATGGCAGTGAAAATGTGGTTCGTATTCAGAAATAAATTGTATTCACCCATAAAGAAAAATGAATTACAAAATTGCAGAACGATACATGGAACTGGAAATCATTATGTTAAGCAAGGTAACCCACTCAGATATACAAGCATCAATGTTCTCTTTCAAATGCAGATCCTAGCTGCTAATGTTTATGCTTGTGACTTTCATGAGGGGCCAAAAAGAGACAGGGACCCAGGAGAGGGCACAAAGAAGCTTTAATAAAGTGACTAGGTAAAGTAGCAGAACATATGGGATGTGATATGAAAGTAGACAAAGAATTAGTGAGGCAGAAGAACACATGGAGAAAGGGGACAGAGGAAACAAATCAGAGGACAGACAGGAGGGAGGGTTAATCAAAGCTAAGCATCAATGAAAACAGCATAGGCAAACGTGTTACTTTGTCAATTAAAAATGCTTTTTAAAAAAGACTTCTACCACACTAGAATGCTCTAAATGTGCAATTTAGAAAATCAAGCTAAAATTATTTATTATATATTTGTTCAACCTACATGTTGGTTGAAGATGATTTCTTGAAGTATTGGGTTGAAAATGAAAAGACTGAGAAACTTTTCTCTATGTCCAGCAATGGAGGAATGATGAACTGCATCTTGAAAGGTCTTTAAAATGTAATAATAAACCAATGGATTATAGTCTGACATAAAATAGCAAGGCCTTAAAAACATCTACCATGCTTCATGTGTATTAATAGAGTGTGCTACACCAGAGAGAGAGAGAGAGAGAGAGAGAGAGAGAGAGAGAGAGAGAGAGAGAGATTAAGATTTTAAGATTTCGACCAGGGATCTTGGTAAACGAATAGTAGGAATATAGTTTATATCCTTCCTCAGTTTTGTAAACCTTCTTTGATTTAGTACTTACATTAATTCAAAATATAAACTCATTTCTGACTGCTGTTACCATAATCTTATTTCATAAATATTTTGCTATTTCTCAAAGGATTTGGTGATAAGGGCTTCTGCATCATTTTGGGTCATTTACATAGTAGAATGGTTAAGGAGATAATATCTAATGTAAAACAGACCTTTTTCTCATTAATTTCAGTATAGGTCTAGGAAGGCATCCTTGGGACCATTTCCTCTGGAGCTTAGAAACTTACAGGCAATGCTGTTTTCTAAGATGTATTACTTGGTATCTGGTTTCTGTATCTTCCAGAAAATAATTAAAAGTCTTTGACTCATATATAAAGTTGGATAATAAGAAGTTTTTGTATTACTATTGGTTGCATTTAGATACAAATGACATATGAGTAGGAATAGTGCACTGTATTTAGCTTCAATTTGAATTCATGTTAAGACTGGCAACTTGTGTTTGCTTGAGGACCAGACATAAGTACCTGATTTCCCTTAGGCACCCACAACAATAAACACCTGGCTACCAGGAGCCCAGGTCTTCCATGAGCTCATGATAAGGCTGCTTAAATACACTGCCCCCCCTATAAGGTAGCTGGGCAGGGGCAAGGAGGATTCTCAGAGTGGCAGAGCAGATGCTTACTGTAACTGCTACAAGACAATGGACCACTGGATATGTGGGTTTTGTTTGTTGTTGTTGTTGTTGTTGTTGTTGTTGTTATTTCCTTCCTCAGGAAGAATGGATTCTGCATTCTGAGAGCACTACATACTACCCCACCTAGGGGTATGTATGAACCCTAATCTCCTTAGTAGTAAGTAGAATTTCTAATTTCATACATTCATGTTGGACAACAGCTTCCATTTTTCTTCAAGGCTGTTTTTGAGAGCAACAAGCTTTGCCCTGTAATCCAGCTTCTGCCTTCTCTCTTGTCTTCCAGCTTTTACACTATAAAAAGCTGCTGTGCATAGAGAAGAAGACTTCTAGATCTTATGTCTGAATGTGAGAAATTAGTTCCACTTGAGGAAGAAGAATGAGTTGTCCCTTTCATCCAGTCAAAGTTAAGGGGCTTTGGAGATGCTGTCTAAAAAAGGTGAATTCAATGTTTATTGACTTCTCAGAATACCCCCAGCACTCAGCAGATGTTCTAAGCATCCTTACAGATCCTACCCTAGCAGAAGGCCAGCACCGCAACACAGCATGCCTTCCCTTTACTTTGACATCATGCTATTTTTACAGGAACAAAATAATCTCTAATCAAAGTGTTTTATGTATGTCAAGATAATATGCCGACCCTTCCATTCATCCCTGCAAAAGTTCAGCTCTGTACATTGCCGGAACATCTAATCAGCTACAATTTGTGTGATTCTTTTTAAACTCAAAGTTAATTGAATTTACATCATCAACCTGATACACGTAAAAATCCATTTTGATGTGAGCTACACATCTCATGGAGTTGATTCACCAGGTGGGACTTCTTGATTTTTTCCCCCCTTGCAAAGTTCAATAAACACTTTGGAATTTGGGAGCTAGTAACAAGCTTAATTAAAGTGGAATAGGAAAAAAAAAAGTACTTAAAAGGAGTTATTTTAAGATGTCTCGATTTCTGTAAGCCATTATACCAAGTAATTATGGAAGCTAAAGGAATTTTGCAACCTTAATGTTTACTTGGCTCCTTCATTCTTCCCCCTACTCTGCCTTCCTCCAAGACTGAAGCTCTTTCGGAAATCTGAAAAGGTTTCAGTTTTATGTGCTTACCCTCTTGAGTCTCTTG